>NW_028085650.1:20319-48877 GCF_014824575.4 Sturnira hondurensis | reverse complement strand
GGGGACCCTAGTTCACTGTTGGTGGGATTGCAGACTGGTACAACCACTATGGAAAACAGTATGGAATTTTCTAAGAAAACTAAAAATGGACGTGCCTTTTGACCCAGCAATTCCACTCTTAGGAGTATATCCTAAGAATCCTGAAACACCAATCCAAAAGAACCTCTGCACCCCAATGTTCATAGCAGCACAATTCACGATAGCCAAGAGTTGGAAGCAACCTAGATGCCCATCGGTCAATGACTGGATCAAAAAACTATGGTACATTTACACAATGGAATTCTATGCTGCAGAAAGGAAGAAGGAACTACTACCCTTTGCAACATCGTGGATGGAACTGGAAAGCATTATGCTGAGTGAAATAAGCCAGGTGGTGAAAGACAAATACCATATGATATCACCATTAACAGGGATCTAAACAAAACAAACAAGCAAGCAAAATATGACCAAAGACACTGAAATAGGGAACAGGCTGACAGGGTCCAGAGGGGAGAGGGGAGAGAATCATAGGGGAAAAGGGGATGGACTCACATGAACAAGTATAAAGGCCACATGGACAATAACTAAGGGTGGGGGGTGGAAATGGGAGGGAGGTGGGGAGCATCGGGCGGGGAGCGGGCAGGGTTGGGAATATAAGACAGAAAGCTGTAACTGAACAAGAATTAAATAAAAAAAAGTCTGTGCAAACTGAAACTACAACTTATCAAACAAACAAAAAGAAAAAGAAAATTTTAAAAAAGCATAAAAATCCCCCAGTTATGCTTCCCTGTGTATGAAATAAAATGTGTTTAAAATATTGTATCCAACACTTATATAGTAACATATAAGGTTAAAGTTTTTCAGTACAAGAGAATTTGTCAAATTATGGTTTGATCACGCTGTGAAATATTATAGAATGTTGAAAATGGGTGAGGATACATGGTATTTCATTAAAGAAATAAAATCTAGTAAAGCAGTTCTAATAAAGTTTAACAGAGAATAGTTCTAAGTAATGTTGTTATGTGAGAAAAGTATCCCGCAAAACAAATTGTGTTAAAAAAAACCCCAGGCAGAAGACATGTGTTGAAAGGAGACACAGGGAGTAGCTATGGGGGTCAGGGTCTGGGCAACGTGCAGGGGGAAACTTGCTTTTCCTTCATGTCATTTGAAATGTTGTGTCAGTTCTTTTCTCTTTTACTTACAATAAACCTATCTATAAATATCTTTGTAGATAAAAGAATGGATGAGAAGTACTTGGTTATATATGTATGCACTTAAAAATGACTCAACAAAAATTCGGCACACCCTCAGTACATCCAGTGCCCCATGCTGCCTTATTTATCCAAGTAGTACCTTGACCACCCAAAGTGTCCAATTTGCACCCAAAACTCTATTCTAGCAGAAACATTTCCACAGTGCAAAATATACTGTCACACAGTTACTGTTTGTTTCAGAGATACAAACCATTTATTATCAAAACAATCAATTTTATATTTAAGTACTGGATCCAAGGTCATTTAGAGAAATGCAATTAAGAATATTAAAAATCCTGACTAGTGTGGTTCAGCTTCTGTGTCTGGCATCTGGCAACTAGGGTTCATTGTCCAGCTTCCACTCTGGAATGAGCCTTGGTTATGGATCTGGGTCCTGTCTCTGAGGTCTGTGGCCTGGGTTTGAATCTATTTGGCTATGGCTCTTGGATTTGGGGTCTTTTGGGGTATGGCTTTGGGGTCTCTGGGTTTGTGTGTGGGGTCCATGTGCATTTCTATAAATTTTTAGTTGTTGGCTCCAAGTCAATGCCAAGAGGAGTCCCAAGGTTGGCGTGTGGTGAAGAAGGAAACTTTAGTGCAAATACCTCAATTTTAATACAGAGTGGCTGTGAGTAAAGAAGGGCCAAAGGGCCCTTCTAAGGAGCTCAGTATTGTCACAGGTGAATTATGACGAAGCATGCTGTATGTCAACTCAATAGGCTGTTTCTTAGTTATGTAGCATCAGGGCTGTGAGGAGGCCCTGAAGTGAGGCAGTCCTGGGGCAAACTCCCTCTCTGGCTGTTTTGTTTGGGGCTTCTCCACTCATCTACATGATTTCTCATGTAGACCTTTCATTTCCTCTGTGCTGGGCTGCGTTTGCACATGAAGAAGTAAAAATTGGAAAACGCTGGGCTGGCAAAGAAAGGCCTCTGGTGATGTCACCACAACAGACCAGACTATTATTATTTGTAAATTATACCATGTTCTCCTCTAGTACTTTTTAAGCCCAAACTGAGATGGTTCTTTTTTGTTGTTGTCACTTACTTAAAATATATAGAAAAGTAAAAATAATTGAAAATCCTACCCAAGCAGGTAATAACTGCTATTATATTAAGTATATGTGCTTGTAAACAAGGTGATGGTTGTGGGGTTGGGTGGGTGGAAGATGGCAAAAGGGAAAAATTGGGAAATTGTAATAGAATAACAACAAAAAATCATTTAATGAAAAAAAGTATGTACCCTTCTAGACATCACTACTTGCACCTTTCCACACTTCCACTTTCTCTGGATTTAATTGATTATTCTGGGTTTGTAATATGATGCAACATCTGTGAATTATCAGGCTTTGTCTGTAATGTGTGGATTTATCAATACTTTTTTCCGCAGAGTGTTTTTTATGTAGTATTTTTATTATCATTTTTATTATCATTTTATCATTATTATCGTTTTTATTATCATTCATTTCAAATTATGTTTTAACTGCAATTGTAATTTAATTTTTGGGTTATTTAGGAGTGTATGTTATAATTTTTAAATATAAGGACTTTCTAGTTACCTTTTATTACTGATGTCTAGGTTACCTGCAATGAGAGCAAGAAACATACATTATATAATTTCAATCTTTTGATATATTTTTTGAAACTTGCTTCACAGTACAATATAGTCAATGTAAAAAAAGAAAAAAAAAGCTCCAAGCATGGTTCTCTGCTGCTATCTCTTTTTCATTTTGGGAATAACACCTTAGTGCTGGTCAACAAGAAAAGGGGAGGATTCTGGTGGAATGTCAATGACTGTTGATGGCAATGGTGTTTAGAAGTAAGTGTATTTTAAAATGTCTCAAGGTATGGACTGTCCAGTTAATTTGTGACTGTGACTGGTTTCCAGATTAGGGCAAAGGGAGCAATAAACGTGTTTTATGTGCCATTCGTTGGAGCTTTCTGTAGAGTGTAATAGAGTCAGGTTTTTAGAAGTTCCAACTGTGCTTGACAATCGATTGTAATTTGCTTTGCTTATTATGGCTTCCGTAAACAGTGAAGAAAATAAAATCTATTTAAAATGAATTTTAACCCGAGAGGTTAAAAAAATAAAACTGCTATCATATGGTACATAAAAATCAAATAAGCCCTTTGGCCAAGCCACTAATAAGTGTCCCAAGTGTGCACCTCTGCTGCCATCTTGTGGGAATTTTTGGGAATAACATCTTAGTACAGGTTAGCAGGAAAAGTGGTTGATTATAGTGGAATATCAGTGACTGTCTTTTTTTTTTTTTTTAAAGACTGTTTCGAGGCACAAGTGTCAGGTCCCAAAGTCAGTGATCAGTTCCTTGGGATCATTTTCTATGAACACATCAGCTAGACCAGACACCGGATTTGGGAGTGCACCATTGATTCTTTTCTTTGTATCTTTAAATTACTCTTTGTGGCCCTGGCTGGTGTGGCTCAGTGGATTGAGTGCGGGCCTGTGAACCACACGATTGCGGCTCGATTCCCAGTCAGGGCACATGCCTGGGTTGTGGGCCAGTTCCCGGCGGGGGACTCACGGGAGGCAGCCATACATTGATATTTCTCTCCTTCTCTTCCCCTCTAAAGATAAATAAATAAAATTAAAAAAAATTACTCTTTGTGTATAGAAAAGATATTGTATTTCTGCATGTTATTTACCACACAATTTACTAAGTTGTATTACTTACAATAAGTTTAGGTTGATATTCATGAGTTGTCAAGGTAAATAAGATATCCTGCAATAATAATATTATGTTGGTTTAGCTGTATAAAGCATGAAAAAATAGTTAAAGCTTGGAATAAAACATGAAGATATGAAGACTTAAAATGTGTTAGTTATAAGTTCATTAATAATTAAATAAAATAGTAACATGATTCTTAACGCTGTAAATGAGTTCAGGACCTGGGGCAATGGTGTTCTAGAAATCAGAAGTACTTTTTAATTAAACATTGTGCCCCTTGTAGGTTATCTGAGGAACTCACAATATGGCAAAGGTCCACATTTTCAAAATGGAGAATGTTACATCGTGAATTATGGAATGTAAAAGAGTAACATTGCATATTATAAGTAATTTTAAGAAAGAATTATTGCAGAGTGATTTCTGGGCAGTGAAAAGAGACAGTGACCCTCAGTGCTGTGGTTTATCACAGTGTGGTGCAGTGTCTTAAGGCGTCATATCTTCCTTGGCTTCTGAGCTTTCATGGGTGTCTTCTTAGCTGAGGACATGCCTCCCCAGTCTTTGCAAGATGGCTGACACTTTTATTTCTTTTTGTTGCTGTTCTGTAGCTCTCAGCCTCCAGGTTGCCTGTCCAGAGAAAGGCGTGATTTCAGATCTAGGGTGCAAAGTCACATGCTGTTTGTCTTCTAATTGACTCTTTATCCTGCTCCATATAGAGTAGGGTTTCTCATTCCTATGAGATTGGGGGATTTTTCTCCATATTGTAGGTGCTTATTAGCAATTGTTATCTTTATTCAGTGCATGAAAGTAACTTCCACCTTAACCCCCCTAAGGACAACCTGCAAGGCCGCCAGACAATGTGCCAGATGTCCCCTCAGGGGCAAAGTCAACCTTAGGTTGAAAACCACTGATCTTTTGTTTGAATTATTTATTTATCTATTTTTAGAGAGAGGGCAGGGGAGGGAGAAAGAGAGGGGAAGAAACATCAATGTGTGGTTGCCTCTCACACACTCCCCACTGAGGACCTGGCCCACAACCCAGGCCTGTGCCCTGCCTGGGAATCAACTGGCAACTGTTTGGTTCCCAGCCTGTGCCCAATCCACGGAGGTACACCAGCCAGGGCGAAAGCCACTGATCTTGAAGCTTTGATCATGTTTGGAACCTGAGTGATCTGGCCTCGATATGCAGTATTTTTACTATCATTCCATGCAAATTATTTTCTAAGTCCAATTGTGATTTATTTTGGGGTGGTTATTTAGAAGTGTATTGAACAATTTGTAAATATAAGTGTTTTCTAGTTATCTGTTGTTACTCATTTATTGATTAATGGCAGTGAGAGAAAGAAATACACATACACACAAATTTTAGTCCTTTGCAGTTTGTTGGAACTTGCTTTATATCACTATATGGTCAGTGTTTAAAAAAAATTTTGAGGGTAATTTGCAGTTCTGGGGTGTAGTGAAGTACTTATGCACAATGAATGCAATTTGCTTCTCATGTTATTTTTTAAATATGTTTACTATTTTTTGTGGGCTTGATTGGTTCTGAAACAGAACCTGCATGATGAAGGTTTGTTAAATCACCTATTATGATTATTATTTTGTGTATTTTCCCCTGCAGTTCTGTTGTATATAATTTTGAGTTTTATTAAATTAAAAAAATTTTGGAACTGGTAAATTGAACTTTCTGATATGACGTACTCCTGTTTATGTGTAGTAGTGTTTTTTTTCTTCAAGTCTACTATGTTATTATATAATTTTCATTTGGTTAATGTTCATATAGCATACATTCCTGATGTGGATCCTGGCGGGCAGCATCTGTGTGTGTTGTGGCTGCTAGTGAACAAATACACATGGACAACAGAAGTCCTGTGGAGAGAAAGGGATGACAAGGCCACTCTCTGAGAGAGAGAGAGGGGGTGAGAGGGTCAGAGGCCTGTGTCTGGAGAAATTTTTATTGCTTCTCTGGGCATATCACATGAAGGGTAGTCCTCATTTATTATGCACAGGTTCACTGAGGGGACTACCTTTTACGGATGACAAAGGAAAGAATGCTGCTAATTACTTCAAAGAGAAGGATGTTGCAGACCAAGGGGAAAAGTGGTTGAACCCATCACACTCCATACTTGGGAGGTGTAGCTCAGATCTTAGGGAGTTGCAATAAGCCCTTGCTTACTGCACTTGCTGCCTCAATTCAGGGTGAGGGAATTTTAGGAACAGAAAGTCTCATAGCAGTGTAGGTACAATGCAGGCCTGACTCCCCACAGGAAAACCTCTCTGTGGGCGTGGTCCTGGGTGCCACTTGCTCCCCATGGGTTTTCCACGTGAGTGCTCAGCTACATTTCCACACAGGAGGAACAGTTCCCTACATTTTCCCCATTCTTTCACTTTAGATCTTTTTGCATAGTTCAGATAGCTCTCAGGGTTTTATGCTAGTTATGAGTGGCTATTAAAACCAATCAATGAATTGATTTTGGCAGAGGATGTACTGTAGGGAGGCCAATATTTTTCCTATTCAGTTGTTCCGATACCTTTTACATTACAGATATTTTCCCACAGATCTAAGGAGAGATCTTTGTGATAGAAAATTTCCATCTGACTTTGCATTTATTATTGGACTTTGTATTCTGTCCCATTAATTTGTCTATTCAAAGGCCATTACCCCACTGTTTAGATTAGTGTAGACTTATAACACAATACATAGTTATGTTTGGTTGGGTTAGGTTGTATTTATTAATTTGCTTTTCCAGAAATATCTTTTCATTTCTCATTTTAACGAGTGTACTGAACATGAGTTTTAGTTTTAAAATGTTGCTATTTTAAACTGTATCACAATAAATTTATAAGCAACTTTGAGAAATTGACGTCCTTATGTTTTTTTAAAATTTTATTTATTTATCTTTAGAGGGGAAGAGGAGAGAAATATCAATGTATGGTTGCCTCTCGTGCTCCCCCTGCTGGGAACTAGCCTGCAACCCAGACATGTGCCCTGACTGGGAATCGAACCATGATCCTCTGTTTCACAGGCCTATGCTCAATCCACTGAACTACACCAGCCAGGGCCATCCTTATGTTTTTTATCAAAAAATAAAAACATAAGACACTTTCCAGTTGTTCAAGTGTCTTTCATTGGGCATCGTTTTAATATTTTGCTCACAAAGATCATGCACATTCTTGCTGAGGTGAATGTATTGTATCTGCTTTAGGCTAGGTTAGGCATTGTATCTGGTTAGGCATTGTATCTGCTTTATTGCTATTGGTTCTTTTCGTGTCTGTCTTTAACTTATTGTTTCTCTCTCTATATAAAGGCATTTATTTCTCTGTGTTATTTCTCGTCATTGTAATAAATTCTATTATTTGTAATCATTACATTGCTTTTCATGATTCATCAAGGTAAATAAGCTATAGTACAATAATAAAATTGTATTACTTTAGTTATGTAAAAGTGGACAATGCTTGAAAGAAAATATGAAGAAATGAGGTAATGTGAGGAGGTAGAAAAATTTTGTTCGTGTTCGTTAATGATGAAATAAAATAGGAGCAGGATACTAATTTTTAAGTGAGTTCAGGGTTTGGAGCCCTGGTCTTGTAGAAAGCTGAGGAGTTTTGTACGTGAAATGGCGCCCCCTGTAGGTTATCTGAGGAACTCACGATATGGCAAACGTGCGCATTTTCGACAAGGGAGATTGTAGATGGTGAACTTTGGAATGCAGAAAGCAAGAGTATTTACTTTTAGTGACCTGACAGAACAGTTATTAAGGAGTGACGTGTGAGCAATGACAAGAAAGCTGCCATCCTCGCACGCCTGCAGCGCTTCACCACCGTGACTCAGTCTCCCCAGGTGTGTGGTCCCCTCTGCCCACTGCGCTTGGGCATCACCCAAGCCCGTCACCTGGCTCAGCCTGGACGCTCCCACCGCGTCTCGGCCACAGGCCGGACACCGAGCTGTACGAAGGCACGGGTGTCCCTCTCACCAGTGTGTGTCCTGTATTACGCACGAGACGCCCGTGCCCGGGCCTGACACCAGCAAGTGCGTCTTCACAGGCACTTACCGAGTGAACGCGCTCCCTTCCCCGGGCCGAGACTGCGCTCTAGTCCGTGTCCTCCGCGTGGTGGGGCCACACCTGTCTGGTGGGCGGGGCTCTCGGCCTCCCTTTGGTCCTGATGGTTCCGATGGTTCTGAGGGTCCTCGGTCCCAGAGCCCTTCTCAGACCCAGCCTGTTCCCCCTCGGCCTGCCCCTCCCCTCTCCTCCCTCCCAGCGGCCGCAGGACCAGGAGCGCAGGACAGAGGATCCCAAGTGGGAAAAGGGGCGTGGGCGGGATCCTGCGGGGGCAAAGGTCTCGGGAAGGAGAGCGGAGGGGGGCGCAGGCGATGCGGGTCCCGGAACCTCGAGAACTTTGAGAGGAGGAGTGACCAGAACGCTGCCTGGTGAGGCACCAAGGGGTCGGGGAGGGGTGAGGTGCAGGTGGGGCTGCGATCCCGGTGGGTCCGGGTCGGGGTTCGGGGGCGAAGCCGGGGTGAGAAGGGAAGGGAGGGGAGCGTCTGGAAGGAGGACTGGACCCTGCTGGGACTGAAGCGGCGGGGACTAAGGGGGCTGGATCGGAGCCGGTTAGGGGAAGTTGGAACCGGTTACATTGGGGCGGGACAGGGAAGGGCCCGCCTAGAATTCGGGTGCAACTGAGAGAACGCGGGTTTGGGGACGGGGACCTGCGCGTGGGCGGAGGTGCCGGGAGACCGTGAGGGACCGCAGGACGGTTTGGGAGAAGGGCGCGATGGGGTGGGAAACCGGACAGTGGGCCGCGTGCTCGTACAGGTTTGGGGGGTCCGCTCCCCTTGGGCGGGAAGGGAGAGCGCAGGGGAGCGACCTCACCACGAACAGCGCTGCGCGCCCGGCCCGAGGCCTTTCACGGGCGGGTGTGGTGCAGCTCGGGTCCGGGGGTTCGGGGAGTCGGAGCGGGTTGAGGGCTCACATGGATGCGCTCTAAGACCGCCTAGCTCACCTCTCTCTTTCCTGGTTATGAAAGACGAAAACCCGGACAATCGGCGTCCGGGGAGCGTGGTAAAGGGGTGGACTTCTTCCTTTTTCCTCAGTGCGAGAATAGGGAGAGGATCGCTGGACCCCACGTCTGGATGTGGAGGCTCCGGACGCCTGAGCCAGGGACCTGCGCACAGGGGTAGCCTCCGGGCAGCAGTGTCGTTACACGCGCGCTTTTCTCTCCAGACCTCTCTTTGGCTGTTTGGTGCCAGTGGGTAGAGTCAGCGTTTATGTCAGAAGTATCCCTGGTAAGACAAATGTCTCTGTCTCAGCGCACGCTGCCCCAGTGGGGGTCTGGTTCTCACTGTGTGCTGGGCCACGGGAAGGGGCGAGATAGAGTTTGGGGACAGTNTCCCTGAACCTCGAGAACTTTGAGAGGAGGAGTGACCAGAACGCTGCCTGGTGAGGCACCAAGGGGTCGGGGAGGGGTGAGATGCTGGCGGGCCTGCGATCCCGGTGGGTCGGAGGGTCGGTGTTCGGGGCGAAGCCGGGGTGAGAAGGGAAAGGTTGGGAGCATCTGGGAGGAGGACTGGACCCTTCTGGGAAGCGCGGGGACTAAGGGGGCTGTACCGGAGCCGCCCAGGGGAGGTTGGAACCGGTTACATTGGGGCGGGACAGGGAAGGGCCCGCGCAGAATTCGGGTGCAACTGAGAGAACCCGGGTTTGGGGATGGGGACCTGAGCGTGGGCGGAGGTGCCGGAGACCGTGAAGGACCGCAGGACGGTTTGGGAGAAGGGCGATGGGGTGGGAAACCGGACAGTGGGCCGTGTGCTCGTGCGGGTTTGGGGGGGTCCGCTCCCCTTGGGCGGGAAGGGAGAGCGCAGGGGAGCGGCCTCACCACGAACAGCGCTGCGCGCCCGGCGGAGGCCTTTCACGGGCGGGCGGGGTGCAGCTCGGGTCCGGGGGTTCGGGGAGTCGAAGCAGGTTGAGGGTTCACATGGATGCGCCCTAAGGCCGCCTAGCTCACCCCTCTCTTTCCTGGTTATGAAAGACGAAAACCCGGGACAATCGGCGTCCGGGGAGCGTGGTAAAGGGGTGGACTTCTTCCTTTTCCTCAGTGCGAGAATAGGGAGAGGGTCGCTGGACCCCACGTATGGATGTGGAGACTCCGGACGCCTGAGCCAGGGACCTGCGCACAGGGGCAGCCTCCGGGCAGCAGGGTCGTTACACGCGCGCTTTTCTCTCCAGACCTCTCTTTGGCTGTTCGGTGCCAGTGGGGAGAGTCAGCCTTTATGTCAGAAATATTCCTGGTGAGACAAACGTCCCTGTCTGAGCGCACGCTGCCCCAGTGGGGGTGTGGTTCTCACCGTGTGATTGGCCATGGGAAGGGGCGAGATAGAGTTTGGGGAGAGTTCCGGTCCCCTAAGTGAAGTGGTCGATGGAGAGGGTCGTCTCTGCTGTAGCCACTGTGAGCAGTTCTCCCTAAAGATGAAAGTGAACGTTGCGACTGTAACAAAATTAGGCCGGTCGCATGTGGACTTGAAGAATTAGGCAGAAGGTGTCAGAGGAGAGTGGCTCCCGCCCAACCCCGTTGCTGAAGTTGGGACCTTTCTTGCCAAGAGTTACTGCGTCCAGAAGTCTTCAGGGTTGGTGTTGGTCTGTGACTTGCGTTGCTGAATAATTGGGACCACAGCGTTGGCTGCCTTCTTCTGCCCTCTCCTGTCTCCTGTGACCCGACCCCAGCACTGCAGCACCCAGAGCTGATGTGACAGGACCCCCTGCGCTCTCCGGGAGGGACCCTTCCCCACACTCAGGGGCCCCAGAGCTGAGTGGAAGGAGAAGCACTCTTCTCCCTGGTGGGACAGTTTTCCAGACACACAGGGGACAGAGCCAGTGTGACGGGCTCCCTACTTGGTCAAGTGGGAGCCCTTCCCTGGTCCACAGGACGTGGCTGTCAGGCAGGATGCCTGTCTTTCCCAGGTCAGGTCCCTGTTCACTGTGACAGGTCCCCACTCCTCTCAGGGAGAGGCCCCTTCCCACACTCCCAGGACTCAGATAGTAGGACCCTCTACTTTCTAAGTGAGGGGCCCACCCCACATTCACAAGACCCTGAGGTGATGAGACAGCACCCCAGACTACCCCACGTTGAACCCACACACACTGTCTGGGACCCTGGCTGATGTTAGAAGACCAGGTGTCCTTTTGGGTGGGGCCTCTCCTCTTGCTCACAACACCCAGTGCTGACTCCAAACCACAGCTTCCTTCCCATGGAGGGGCTTCTTCCTGCAGTTCCCTGACCCAGGGCTGAAGTGACAGGACTCACAGCTTTCTCTGCAAAGCCCGTGTTGCTGTACCCTCAGTGCACAGGCGATGGGACTGGACCCATCACAGTCACAGGCAGGGATGTTCCCCACAGTCATAGACCCACAGCTTCTTCGCACCTTGTGATCACAGGACCGGTGTGGCAGAGCCCTGTACTCTCTGAGGGGGGGGGGCTGTGTTCAGGCTCCCAGGACCCACAGCTGAAGTGACAGGACCCCCTGCTCTGTCAAGTCAGACCCATCCCCACAGTCATCAGGCTCAGAGGTGGAGGGTTGGGACACTTACATTTCACAGGGAGAGGCCTTTCTTAACCCTCACAGGACACAGGTGTGCAGTAACAGGGCACTTTTTGTCTCTCGTGTGGTCCTCTCCACACTCAAATGGCCCAGGCCTGAGGTCACAGGACCCTTGGACCCACAGGTCTGGGGTGGGGACCCTCCCTGTAAGACCCAGAGGTGACCTGACACACCTCTTATGCTCTCTGGTGAGGACCCAGAGCTCATCCCACGAGGCTCCATCCTCTCTTAGGTAATATTACTTCTCCCAGCATTCAGAGGACCCAGGGCTGACTTGGCAGGACCCCTGGTTTCTGGGGGTGGGGCTCTTTTTCACACTCTGCTGCACATCACCATTTAGTGTGCATCCTTAGAATAGCATTTGAGTTGAGGACAGCAGGAAATGCTTTTTGTCGCCACCTTGTGGACATCTTGGAAATAGCACCATTTTTTTAGAATCTGCTCCTATCCTTTTGCAAGGTCACTTTGAAGCCCCATGGCACCTCACACTATCACGACCTCAGTACATTTTGTGTGTCCACGTTACCATTCTATCCCTGATGTTCTTCTGCATGTGGTGTTTCTGACTCTGTCATGTGAGTGAGGTTCCCATGCTTATACATATCTCAAATTTGGTTGTTTTATTTGGTAATCTGTGTCATACCTGTTGGATTATCAGACCAGCCCAAAGATTCTTGAGGTTAGAGGAAGGGTTGTTTCTCCACCATGTAAGTAAACAGTCAGATAGTTAATAGGAGGTGAATGTGGGAAGTACATATTTGTAACCATTTACTTAAGTAAGATTTAATAATTTAACTGAAGTAATTTATTCTCAAAACTGAATGATCATCTCAATGAAATATGGAGCAATGTAGTAATTTAGCTTGTCGATAAAAAACTTCTCTGTAAAGTTTCAGAGGTGGTAATGAAGAGAGTAAACATTTTGCACTTGACACGTTGACTTTAAACTGGCCGTTAGGAAAAGGAAGACTGGGAAATTACTGAGGACTGTTGTCTCATTTATTCCTGAGAGATGCAGTTGCCAAAGCTGGGTTTAGGAAGAGAGCTTCAGCACAGCTTCAGACAGTAATACTCCTAGCAAGAGCTTGTTGACCCTCTTATCTTACTCCTTGTGTCTTAAAGTTTTTGGAAGTTAAACCTCATCACAAGTGGCGAATGTGTGTGTGGTCCTTTTCCCACTGAAGATGCATGACCATAAGCAACATCTTCAGCCCCTTCAGCTTTGTCACTTCAAGAAAGGTACAAGCACAACTGCAAGGCAACAAAAGATTTGTGGTGTATGTGGAGACACTGCTGTGAGTGATGGAATGTGTCAGAAGTGGTTGTGAAGTTTCATGCTGGAGATTTCTTGCCTGCAGTTGGTGCATGAGTCAGTAGACCAGGTGCAGTGGAGAGCCATGGTGGGGAGATGTTTGTTGAGGACAGACCACATTATGGCACACAGGAGACAGGCTACATACTCAAAGGATCAAAATCGGGTATCAGGAATTATTTGCACCAGCCCTGGCTGGTGTAGCTCAGTGGATTGAGTGCGGGCCTGTGAACCAGATGATCATGGTTTGATTCCCAGACAGGGCACATGCCTAGGCTGCAGGCCAGTTCCTGACAGGGGACACACCAGAAGCAACCATACATTGATATTTCTCTCCCTCTCTCCTTCCCTTCCCCTCTAAAGAAAAATAAATGAAATCTTAAAAAAATAATAAAAAAAGAATTATTTGCACCAGGTTGGTTATGTTCATTGTGTTTATGTTGGGTTCCGCAGCAGTTAAGTGGGGTGCTGGGGGGCCCCTTTGACTGCATTTTCAGAAACAGTTCTCTATGGAAACCTAAGGAAAACATTCTGCTTCTAAGACAAATTTTGAGGGGGGATGAACTGTTGATATGGTAGAATAATGTGGAATGGGAGAGTTGAGGGAAAGAAAGGAACCACCAGCAGCCCCTCCAAAGGGTGGTCTTCATCCAAAGGAGGCGGTGATATGTATGTGGTGGGTTCCTGGGGGCGCTCCTTGCAGAAACCCAGTGGGTTCCTCCCATCAGAGCAACTGAAAGCTGCCTGTGGGAAAGCGTTCAGAATTTGTCAGCAGAAGACACAAGGCCATTGAGTTCAGTCTTTCCAAACTTGTCTTAATGGAGAGAAATTTCCATTTCCTGGAAGACTGCAGAAGGCACCTGGAAGAGTTCTCTCCTCTGAAAGATGTGGGAAGATGGAATGGTGAAGTTGCCTGAAAAGTGGCAGAGGGCAGTGGAACAAAGTGGTGGCTGTGTTTTCCAGTCGTTTTTCAGTCACGTTGCTGGGGGAAAATGAAAAGCGTGCCTGCCATGGCACCCTTTCTGCCAAGCCAGTAGTTTGATGTGTTCCGAGTGTCCGTCTCTGCTGCCATCTCATGGTCATTTTGGGGAATGACGCCTCAGTACAGGTCAGCAGTAAGAGTGGTTGATTCCAGTGGAATATCAATGACTCTTGATGGTAGGTTCTTTTATTTTCAAATTTTAAAGGTGTCTTTTTATAGATTTTATTTATTTCTTACTTTTTTTAGAGAGAGAGGAGGAGAGGGAGAAAGAAAGGGAGAGACACATAAATGTATGAGAGAAAAACTGATCTGATGCCTCTCACATTCCCCCAGCTGGGGGCCTGGCCCACAACCCAGGAATGTATCCTGACTGGGAATTGAACCACTGACATTCTGGTTTGCAGGCCAGTGCTCAATCCACTGAGCCACACCAGCTAGGGCTTGGTGGCAGCGGTTTTTACAAGTGCATTTGAAAATGTCTAAATGTCAGGGCTGTCCATCTACCTTGTCAGTGGTTTGCAGATTAATGGCCAGGAGAGCAACTAGTGTGTTTTATGTGACGTTTCTTGGATCTGGCTGTGTAGTGTGATAGAGTCAGGTTTCTACAATTTTCAGGTGCCTGAAAATTGTGATTTGCTTTGTTGCAGCTTTCTTGAGCAACACAGAAGTACAATTTATGTGAAATTCTCTACCAAGAGTTAAAAGAAAGTAAAGTAAAACACAAGCACTCTCATATTATCTTTGTGCCCCTACAGACATGTTGGTGGGCTTGTTTCCTCAGCTTTGCCTAGATTGACTTTACTATTTAAGGTTCATCGTACCAGTAAAAAACAAAGGAACCCTTGTGTGAAGCCAATAGTAACAGTGTGTTTCTGGCTGTTGGTCTCTCCTGTTACCTGATGGTCATTTTTGAGGATGACACCTCAGTTCAGGTCAGCAGGAAAAGTGGTTGATTCCAGTGGAATATAAATGGCTTTTGATGGCAGTGGTATTTACAAAGCCATTAGAAAATGTCTAAATATCAGCACTGTCCAATTACCTTGTGACTGGTTTGCAGGTTAAGGACAAAGGGAGCAATGAATGCATTTTATGTGACGTTTCTTGGAACTGGCTTTGTAGCATAATAAAGTCAGGCTTTGACGAGTTGCAGGCGTGCTTGAAAATCTTTTGTAGTTTGATTTGTCCCTTTCAGCTTCCTTAAACAGTGATAAAAGTAAGGTTTATTCAGTATTCTCTACCATGGTGTGAAATATAAAATAAAATACATAAAGAAAATGAAAGTGTCACCGTTTTGTGCATGTGGCTTTAGGGACATACTTTGGGGCTCTTTTTCTTTCTTTCTTTTTTTTGGTCTGGATGTCTTTTACTATTTTAGTTTTCTTATATGGGTACAAAAACGGGTACATTTCCAGTTTATGTTTCTAACATGCATATTTCTGGGTGAAAATTTCTTTTTTAAGTTTCAGCATGCAGTGTGTTAAGCATATTTCAGTTAAAGTTATGTTGTATCTGAAATGGTGGTTCACTTTGGAGATTATTTAGGTGTCTGTTTCATGAATACCAAACAACAGGAATTTCTGGTCACCCACTTTCAGTGAATTCTAGCTTTAGTGGTATGAGAGCAAAAAACACACTGTGTATGATTTCAATGCTGCAATGCTGGTTGAAGGCTGCTTTAACACTAGGTTGGCCAAAAAGTCAGTTCGGTCCCTCACTACCCCCTCCTTCACTCTTCCACCATGTGGAGTCTGGTTCACGTATTTGTCTTTAACTTTATTTGAAACCCTTTGGTTACACTGTATCATGACAGATGTCTTATCAGCATGCATTAAAAAAAGTCATCAGAAGTGTTGGGTGTGTGGCCATTTTCATACTGAAGATGGATGAATAGAAGTAATGTTTTCAGTATATTACACTGTGGCATATCAAGAGGGTTAAATGCCAGTTCAATGGAATGCCAGATTTGTGCCATGCAGGAGAAGGTGGTATGATGGCTTGAACATGTCAGAAGTGGTTTGCAAAGTTTCTCATTGGAGATTTCTCATGTGAGGGTTCCCCACATGTCGGATGGACCAGTCACAATCGATACCCATCAAGTCCAGATGTTTATGAAGGAGAGACCACATTATGCCATGCGGGAGATAGGCAACATACTCAAAAACCCCTAAGCAAGCGTCAAAAATTGTTTCCACCAGTATGGTTACATTAATTGTTTTGATATTTGGGTTCACAGAAGTTAAGGGGAGAGGAGGAAGGATCCCTGCCTGACCACATTGCCACATCAAATTGTCTGCTCATATGTGAGAAAAATGTTATGTTTCCAAGTCATTGTGGACAGGGGGATGAATCGTTGATATTTGACACTAATGTGGAATGGGAGAGATGGTGGGAACACGAAGGGAGTGCCCTTAATCAGGGCCAGCAACCACTCCGAAGTGTGGTCTGCACCCAAAGAAGGTGATGCTGTGGACATGGTGAGATCATTAGGGAGTCCTGTACCAGGAGATTCTTGCCGTATACCAGGTGGTTGCTTCCAAAGTGCTGCTCCCCATTGGACCAGTGGAACTCACTACCTCAGGGAAAGAGTCCTGAATTTGTCAGCAGAAGACTTGTATGGAAAAGGCGAGAGAACACGTTTCTCTTTGGTGACCAGGGGAAGACAGTTCCAGCCTGGCGGGGCAGTCCTGATACATCCACAGTACATATAAGACGTTGTATCCTCAGAGTGCCAGGTATTTCAGCAGCCTTTCCTATATTCTCTTAGTGGATTTCCGGTTTGTGGAAGACTGCAAAAGGCACCTGGAAGAGTTCTGTGCTCTGAAAGATAACAATGTTGTGGGCAGATGCAATGGTGAAGTGGGCCGAATGATAGCAGAGGACAATGGAAGTAAGTGACTAAACCGCGGACCACTCACATTGTTGAGGATAATGAAAAAATGTGCCTGTTGTTACATATTACTGGAAAACGTGAAGGAACCTTGCAGCCAAGCCCATATTACAGTGTGTGTTCCGAGTGTGGGTCTTTGCTGCCATCTCGTGGCTGTTTTGGGGAATGACATGTTAGTTTAGGTCCGCAGGAAAAGTGGTTGATTCCAGTGAAATATTCATGACTTTTGATGGTAGTGGTATTTACAAGTGCATTTAAAAACATCTAAATGTCAGGACTATACAGTTACCTTGTGACTAGTCTCCAGAGTAATGACCAAGGGAAGAATAAGCGTGTTTTATGACAAGTTTCTTGGAAGTGGCTTTGCAGCATAACAGAGGCAGGTTTTTCCAAGTGCCAAGTGTGCTTGAAAGTCGTTTGTAATTTGCTTTGTCTGTTGCAGCTTCCTAAACAATGTGGAGGTAAAATTTATATATGATGCTGCTACAAGAGATACAAAAAAAGCAAAGTAAAATACCAGTGCCATCATTGTATGTACGTACCCTTTGAGAGATATCTGCAGGTTCCTTTCTTCCCTTTCCCTGGACTTCATCTACTATTTTAGGTTCCTGGTATGGGTGCAAAACATGTGCATTTCCAGCTTCTGTTTCTAAGCTGTGCATTCAAGGGTGAAGATTTCTTTTTCAAGTTTTGTTACGGAGCATCTTTACCATCACTCAGGTCCAGTTATTTTGTAATTCGAATGGCAGTTTATTTCAGAGATTCTGTTGAAATTTATTTCAGAAGTCCCAAACAACAGCACTTTCTAGTCATCTATTCTCAGTGAATGCTGTTTCCGTGCTATGAGGGCAAAAACATATTGTATAGGATTTCAAGGTTGCCATGCTGGTTGAACCTTGCTTTAAATGGGGCTGATAAAAATCTCAGTTCAGCCCTGGCTGGTGTAGCTCAGTGGATTGAGCACAGGCCTGCAAACCGCAGGATCGCGGTTTGATTCCTGGTCAGGGCACATGCCTGGGTTGCAGACTGGTTCCCAGCAGGGGACTCATGAGAGGCAACCATACATTGATGTTTCTCTATAAAAAATTTTTAAAAAAGGAAAAAAAAGTCAGTTCAGTTCCCCACCCTCTCCGACCACCATACCCCACCCCATCACCTGGCTCTGGTCTCACATACTTGCCTTTACATCATTCTAAACCATTTTGTTAGAATCCATTGTGAAAGAACTCTCATCACAACTGGAGAATGTGTGTGTGGCCATTTTCACACTGAAGATGGAAGAACATAAGCAACGTTTTCAGCCCCTTAGACTTTGTCATTTCAGGAAAGGTACAAGTGCAAGTGTAAGGCAAAGAAAGATTTTTTGGGTGTGTTTGGAGACATTGCTGTGAGTGATGGAATGTGTCACAAGTGTATTTTCCAGTTTCATTCCAGAGATTTCTGGCATACAGTTGCCCCACGGGTCCGACAGACCAGTTGCAGTGGAGAGCCATCCAGGGCAGATGTTTACTGAAGACAGACCATGGTATGTTTCGCTGGAGACAGGCAACATACTCAAAGTATCCTAACCAAGCATTGAAAATTATTTGCACCAGCACAGTTAGGTTAGTCACTCATGTTTGGGTTCTACAAAAGTTAGGCGAGTATAAGGAGGGGGCCCATCTTGACCACATACCCACCTGTGGCTCTCTACTGAAATGTAAGGAAAACATTTTGTTTCCAGAATAAATTGTGAGGGATGATGAATGGTTGATGTGTTACAATAATGTGGAATGGGAGAGACTGAGGGTCAGCAAAGGAACCAACACCAGGCTCCTCCAAAGAGTGGTCTTCATCTGAGAGAGGTGATGTTGCCCTTGTGGTGGTTCTGGAGGGGGTCCTGCAGAAGGAGTTCCTTGTAGAAAGCTGGCAGGTGACTTGCAAAAAGCACTGCTCCTGGTCAGACCAACTGAAAGTACTGCCTGAGAGAACGAGTGTGGAATTTATCAGCAGAAGACATTTGTAGGCTTCATGGTAAGGTGAGAATGCATATTTCTCTTTGGTGACCAGTGAAAAAAGGTTCCAGCCTGGCTGCGCAGTCCTGATTCACCCACAGTGCTCACCAGACCTTGCACCTTCGCATGGCCAATTCCTTTGGTCTGTCTGAATTTCTCTTATTGGAGAGAAATTTCCATTCCCTGGAAGACTGCAGAAGACACCTGGAAGAGCGCTCTGCTCCAAAAGATAACAAAGTCATGGGACCATGGAATGGTGAAATTACCTGAAAAATGGCAGAAGGCAGTGGAACAAAACAGTGATGACCTTATGCAGTCACTGTGTTTGAGGGAAAATGAAAAGTGTGCCTGTCATCGCATCTCACACTAAAAAATGAAGGAGCCTTTCAGCCAAGCCATTGATGGGACATGCATTCCAGGTGTCGGTCTCTGCTGCCATCTTGTGACTATTTTTGGGAATGACACCTTAGTGCAGTTCAGCAGGAAAAGTGTTTAATTGTAGAGGAATATTAATGGCTTTTCAGAGCAGTGGTATTTACAAGTGCATTCCAAAGCGTCTAAATGTCAGCATTGTCCACTTACCTTGTGAGTGGTGTGCAGGTTAATTTGCTTTGTTGCAGCTTCCTTAAATAAGGGGAAAATAAAATGTATTCAAAATTCTCCATCCAGAAATAGAATACAGCACAATAAAATAGAATAAAATAAAACAGAATAAAATAAAATAACATCAGTATCATTTCAGGTGTGTGCTCTTCTGGACACATCTAGACACATGTTCCCTCTAGTGTGTCTTGGCTTCATATACTGTTTTCAGTTCCTAAAATGGGTGCAACTCGTGTACAATTGGAGGTTTTGTGACTAACCCGTGTGTTTAAAGGTGCAGATTTTGTTCTTAAGTTTTGGTGTTTGGTATCTTTAGCACCATTCAGTTCAAATTATTTTGTAACCCACATGGTGGTTCATTTTGGAAGGTCTGTAGGAGTGTATTTCAGAAGTAGCAAGCAGAACTTTCCAGTCACCCATTTTCAGTGAATTCTATCTTAAGTTTTGTGACAGCAAAAACATCCTGTAAATGCTTTCAATGGTGAGATTCTGGTTAAAGCTTCGTTTATACCGGGTTGGCCCAAAAGTCAGTTCAGTCTCCACCACTCTCACTGCCCCACCCCATCCTGTGACTCTGGTTCATGAACTTGTCTAACTTCATTTGAAAGTGTTGGGTTAGACTGTGTTGTGGCAGATGTCAAACCAACATGCACTTGAAGAAACAACTCATCAAAACCAGTGTGATTTTGTGCCCATTTTCATACTGAAGATGGATGAACATAAGGAACGCTTTTGGCACATTGTCATTTGAAGAAAGGTGAAAACACAACTGGAATGCCAAAATAAAGATTGGTAGTGTGTATGGAGAAGGCTCTGTAGGTGATAAAATGTGTCAGAAGTGGTTTGTGAAGTTTGATGCCCAAGATTTGTCACAGAAAGTTGCCCCTCGGGACTTGTTTTCAGTTCAGAGCCATTGAGTCCAGATGTTAACTGAGGACAGACCATGTTATGCCATGTGTGAGACAGGTTACATATTTAAAGTATTCAAATTGAGCATTCAAAATCCTTTGCACCTGCATGACTATGTGAACCACTTTGATGTTTGGGTTCCACAGAAGTTAATGGGGATGGGGGAGGGGTGGGAACTTTCTTGACCTCATTTGTACTTGCGGTTCTTACAGAAACTTAAGGAAATCGTTCTGCTTGCAAGCAAATTGTGAGGGGGGTATGAATTGTTGAAATTTGAGAATAATGTGGAACGGGAGAGGTTGTAGGCAAATGAAGCAACCACCACCAGCATCCCCTCCACAGGGCTGTCTTCATTCAAAGGAGGTGATGTTGCCTCTGTGGTGATACCAGAGGGCGTCCTGTAGGGGGAGCTCCCTGGGGAAATTCGCAACACGAGATGCCCCATCAGACCAAGGGCAAGCACTGCCTGTGGGAAAGAGTCGAAGCTGTAGACGGGAAAGGTTCAGGATGAGATGGGAGCGCACGTTTCTCTTTGGTGACCAAGGAAAAGGGGTTTCAGCCCGGCCATGCAGTCGTGATTCATGCGTAGTACTCACCAGACTTTGCACCTTCACATGCCCGTTTAATTCAGTATTCCGAATTTGTCTTAGTGGAGAGACATTTCTGTTTCCTGGAAGACTGTTGAAGGCGCCTGGAAGGGCTCTGTGCTCCTAAAGGTAACAGTGCTGTGGGACGATGGGATGGGAAGTTGCCCGAAAGGTGGCAGAGGGCAGTGGAACTGAGTGGCTATGACGTCGTTCAGTCACATTTTGGGATGGGAAATGAAAAGTGTGCTGGTCATTGCATCTTACAGTAAAAAGTGAAGGAACCTTTTTACTGTAAAGAAAAGATTCCTTACAGTAAAGGAACTGTACTTCAATCAAGTCATTAGTGGGATATGCATCATCTCTGTCACTGCTGCCACCTCGTGGCCATTTTGAGAATGACGCCTTAGTGCAGGTCAGCAGGAAAAGTGGTTGATTGCAGGGGAGAATATCATTGACTTTTCATAGCAGTGTAATTTAGAAGCGCAGTTTGAAGACCTCCAAATGTCAGGACTGTGCAGTTACTTTGTGACTGGTCTCCAGATATCGGCCAAGGGAGCTATAAGCGAGTTTTATGTGATGTTGTTTGGAACTGGCTTTGTAGTGTAATAGAGGCAGGTTTTTACAAGTGCCAAGTTTGATTGAAAGTCGTTTGTAATTTGCTTTTTCTCCTGTAGTTTCTTTAAGTAATATGGAGGTCAACTTTGTTAGAAATTCTCCATCAAGAGTAAAAAAATAAAGTAAAATACAAGCACTCTCATTTCATGTCCATGCTCCTCAGGACATGTCTATGGGCTCTTTTCCTCCACTTTGCCTGGACCTCATTTATTATTTTAAGTTCCTCATATGGATGCAAAACTTGTGCATTTTCCAGCTTGTGTTCCTAAGCTGTGCATTCAAGGGTGAAGATTTCTTCCTCAAGGTTTGGTACGGAACATCTTTACTGTCAATCATGTTTAGTTATTTTGTTATTTTTTATTGATTTTTATTGATTTTTAAAGCTTTTTATTGATGATGCTATTACAGTTTTCTCCATTTCCCCCCTTGATCCCCCCTCTGCCCTGCACCCAAGCCCTTTAGCTTCCCCCTTAGTTCATGTCTGTGGGTTGTACTTATAAGTTCTTGGAGTTCTCCGTTTCCTATCCCATTTCTTTTACCACTCCCTCTCTATTTTATGCCTACCAGTTAAGCTTCTTCTTTCCTCTACCTTTCCCCCCTATTCCTCCCTCCCCCCTCACTGAAATCCCTCCATGTGATGTCCATTTCTCTCATTCTGTTCTTGTTGGCTTAGTTTTTGTTTTCTTTTTGGTTTTGTTTTTCTTTTTGGTTCATTTGTCGATAGTTGTGAGTTTGTTGTCATTTTACAGTTCATAGTGTTTGATCTTCAATTTCTTAGATAAGTCCCTTTAACATTTTACATAATATGAGTTTGGTGTTGATGAACTTTTTTAACTTGACCTTATTTGAGAAGTACTTTACCTGCCCTTCCATTCTGAATGATAGTTTTGCTGGATAGAGTCACCTTGGATGTGGGTCCTTTCCTTTCATGACTTGGAATACATCTTTCCAGCCCCTTCTTGTCTGCCAGGTTTCTTTTGAGAAATCAGCTGATAGCCTTATGGGAATTTTTTGGTAGGTAACTCTCACCTTTCCTCTTGCTGCTTTTAAGGTTCTCTCTTTATCTTTAATCTTGGGTAACTTAAGGATGATGTGCCTTGGTGTGTTCTTCTTTGGGAGTCTCTGGGCTTCCTGGAAGTCTATTTGCTTCACCAGATTGGGGAAGTTGTCCTTCATTATTTGTTGAAATAAGTTTTCAATTTCTTGCTCTCGTTCTTTTCCTTGTGGCACCCCTATAATTTGGATATTGGAACATTTGAAGTTGCCCCAGAGGTTCCTTAGCTTCTCCTAATTTTTTTTGAATTCTTCTTTCTTCATTGTGTTATGGTTGGATGTTCATATCTTCCTTTTTGTTCCAAATAGTTGATCTGAGTCCTGATTTCCTTCCTTTCACTGTTGGTTCCCTGAATATTTGCTTTATTTTTCTTTGGGTAGTCTTCATTTGTTCTTTTATTTAGCAATCAAGCTCAGTCAGTTCTGTGAGCATTTTGATTACCAAGGCTTTGAACTCTCCCACAGATGAGTTGGCTATCTCATCACTTAGCTCCTTTCCTGGAGTTTTGCTCTGTTCTCTCATTTGGGCCATATTTCTTTGTTTTGGCGCACCAGTCAGATTGGTCTGGTTGACTGTTTCCTTAATTCTTTGGTTGTCAGCGTGCCATGCAGTTTGATTTTCTGGCAGTTCTGGTTGTTTATTGATTGTAGATTGGTTGTTATCCTCCTTTTGGTTGTACGAGGAAGCAAAGATTTTCTAGCTGTGCCTCCATCTTGACCAGAACCTCAAAGAATCTGATTTTTTTTGAAACTTGCTCCATAGTACAATGTGGTCAATGAAAACAAACAAAAACAAACCAGTTCCAAGCTTGGTTGTCTTCTGCCATCTCTTGTTCATTTTGGAAATAACACTTTAGTGCCCGTCAACAAGAAAAGTGGTTGGTGCTGGTGGGATGTCAATGACTGTTGAATGCAATGGTATTTAGAAGTAAGTGCATTTTTAAATGTTTCAAGGTATGGGCTGTCCAGTTACTTTGTGACTGTGGCTGGTTTCCAGTTTAGGGCAAAGGTGGCAATAAACGTGTTTTATGTGCCGTTTGTTGGAGCTTGCTGTATAGTGTAACAGAGTCAGGTTTTTAGAAGTTCCAAGTGTGCTTGACAATCAATTGTCATTTGCTTTGATGGTTATGGCTTCCTTAAACAGTGAAGAAAATAAAATCTATTTTAAATGAATTCTAACGCAAGAGGTTAAAAAAATAAAACACTATCACTTTATACATAAAAATGAAAGGAAGTGTTTGGCCAAGCCACTAATACATGTCCAAAGTGCTGCTATCTCATGGGAATTTGGGGGAATAATATCTCAGTACAGGTCAGCAGAAAGAGTGGTTGATTATAGTGGAATATCAGTGAGTTTTGATTTTTTAAGAAGACTGTTTTGAGGTACAAATCTCAGGTCCCAATGTCAGTGACAAGTTCCCTGGAACAACTTTTTTGAGCACATCATCTGGACCAGACACCAGATTTGGGTGTTCGCCATTGGTTCTTTGATTATATCTTTAAATTATTCTTTGTATATGTAAAAGATACTTACTTCTGCATGTTATTTACCACACTATTTACTCAGTTGTATTACTTATGATAACTTTAGGTTGATATTCATGAGTTGTCAAGGTAAATAAGATATCATGCAACAATAACATTTAATTAGTTTAGCCGTATAAAGCATGAAAAATAGAGCTTGGAATCAAACATGAAGATATGAAGAGTTAAAACTGTGTTAGTTGTAAGTTCATTAATAATTAAATAAAATAGTAACATTATTCTTAGTATTGTAAATGAGTTTAGAACCCGGAGCAATGGTGTTCTAGAAATCAGAAGTACTTTGTCAGTAAAAATGTGACCCTTATAGGTTATCTGAGGAACTCGCAATATGGCAAATGTCCACATTTTTGAAAAGGAGAACATTTGATGGTGAGTACTGGAATCTAAAAGAGTAAGATTGGAGATTCTAAGTAATTTTAAGAAACAATTGCAGAGTGATTTCTGGGCAGTGAAAAGGGACAGTGACCCTCAGTGCTGGTTTACCACAGTGTGGTGCAGTCTCTTAAGGGGTGAGATGTTCCTTGTCTTCTGAGCTTTTGCAGGTGTTTTCTTAGCCAAGGACATTCCTCCCCAGTTTCTGCAAGACGGCTGACATTTTTATTTATTTATTTTTGTTGTTGTGTAGCTCTCAGCCTCTAGGTTGCCAGTCCAGATAGAGGCATGATTTCAGATGTAGGGTGCAAAGTCACATGCTGTTTGTATTCTAATGGACTCTTCATCCTGCTCCATAGAGAGTAGGGTTTCTCATTGCTGTGGATGATATTTTCTCCTGGGGGATTTTTCTCCACATTGTAGGGGCTTATTAGTAGTAATCCTTACCTCTGTTCAGTGCATGCCAGTTACTCCCACCTTAACCCCACCCCAAGGACAATCTGAGAGGTCTCCATACAATGTGCTAAATGTGCCCTTGGGGGAAAAGTCAACCTGAGATTGAAAACCACTGAGCTTGAAGCTGTGATCATCTTTGGAACCTGAGTGATCTGTTCTTGGTAAGAAGCGTTTTTACTTACCATTCCATGCAAATTATTTTCTAAATCCAATTGTGATTTATTTTTGGGTAGTTATTTAGAAGTGTATTTTATAATTTGTAAATATAAGTACTTTCTAGTTGTGTGCTGTTACTGATTTCTTGATTAATGGCAGTGAGAGCAAGAAATATATACATGTTTATATATATACACATGTGTGTATACATTACATATACATATACATTAAATATACACATATAAATATGTAAATATATACAAATATATAATATATAAAAATATAAATGTATATAAATTTCAGTCTTTTAAAGTTTGTTGAAACTTGCTTTATATCACAATATGGTCAGCTTTAAAAAAAACTCCCAGGGAGCTTGGAAGTCATCTGTAATTTGCAGTTTTGGGTTGTAGTGAAGTACTTATGCACATTGAATGCCATTTTTTCCATGTTATTTTAAAAATATTTTTAGTATTTTTTTGTGGGTTTTATCGGTTCTGAAACAGAACCTGAATGATAGAGGTTGGTTAAATCTCCTAGTATAATTGCTAATTTGTGTATTTTTCCATGCATATAATTTTGAGTTTATGTTATTAAGTGAATAAAATTTTGGAACTAACTGGTACATTGAACTTAC
Source organism: Sturnira hondurensis (assembly GCF_014824575.4). NCBI lineage: Eukaryota > Metazoa > Chordata > Mammalia > Chiroptera > Phyllostomidae > Sturnira > Sturnira hondurensis. The sequence continues at coordinate 23,270 of NW_028085650.1, read as the reverse complement.
TGATCTGAAGTACTCATCTTTTTTTGTAGTAGTGGTTCACTTTTTGTCTTCAAGTCTACTGTATGTTATATAGTTTTCATTTGGTTCATGTTCGTATAGTATATCTTTCCAATTCTTTAACTTTAGATCTCGGTAAGTTTTAGATAGCTCTCAGTGTTTTATGTTAGTAATGAGTAGCTATTGAAATCAATGAAAGAATTGATTTTGGTGGAGGATGTAATGTAGGGGGCCCAACATTTTTCCCATTCAGTTGTTCCAACATCTTTTATTACATGTCAAATATTTTTCCCACAGATCTAGGGGTATATGTTTATCATAGCAAATGACCACGGCCCCTTCACATCACTGCTGCCTCATTTATGCTCCTCTGTGTGTGGGGTTTCTGACTCTCTCCTGTGAGTGAGGTGGTCCTGGCCGTGTATGTCTGACATTTGGCTATTTTCATTTGCTTATCTGTGTCATACCTGTTGGATTATTAGAGCAGCCCAAAGATTCCTGAGGTTCCAGGAAAAGCTGTTTCCCCACCACATAAGCAAGCAGTCAGGTATTTAACATGGGGTGAATTTGGGGAGTACATGTATGTCACTGTTTACTTAAGTAAGATTTAACAATGTAAGTAAAGTAACTGATTCTCAAAACTGAATGATCATGTCAGTGAAATAGGGAACAATGTACTCATGTAGCTTGTGGATATAAAACTTCTATGTAAAGTATCAGGGGCGGTCATGAGCGGGCCAGCATTTTACAGTTGGCATGTTGATGTTAAACTGGCTGTTCAGAAAGGGAAGACTGAGAAATTCCTTAAGATTGTCATCTGATTTCTTCCTAAGAGGTTTAGTTGCCACAGCTTGGTTTAGGAAGAGAGCTTCAGCACAATCACCTCAGCTTCAGACAGTGAGACTCCTAACAGGAGCTTGTGGACTGTCTTCCTGTACTCCTGTGTCTTAAAGTTGTGGGAGTTGCCCAACAGAAATTTCCCTGGCAGGTATGCTGCCGTTTTTTCTAAATAACCTGCATGTCCCCCACTTGACCTTTGAAATCTAAGACTCTGTTCTTCCATTTTCCAAAATTCCCCATATGCTCAATATTACCTCATTATGTTTGGTATTCATTTTAATATGATTTTCCCTTGCCCATGTATTAGACATTGGAAACCTCCCATTAATCGGATTATGTGAATTTGGTTGTTATTCCAGCTGTTAGAACTTAGAAGATATGACAAAAATAATTTTTTATTCATGTCACTGGTTTTGTGAGCTGGCCATGTGACATTCATGGCCAGGACAGTAACTTCTGGAAAGTGCAGCCTCTGAGAGATTATGGACTTCTCCCCACAAGAGTAAGCATTATTATTATTTTTTGCTCTGTCAGCCTTTTTGGTCTCTTTCTGCAGGGCTTGGTATAGTTTAGGAGTGTTGGGAGTTATTTTCTTCCCTGTACATTTGCATTGGCATGAAAAACTATTTCTGAGGCCAGCTGCTTGGACTTTATCAGCTCCTGGCTCTGTTTGCATTGTGAGGACTCAGTTCCACTCCTACAGGTGGCAACTGGGCTCCATTGTCCAGCTGCAGCTGTGGAGTCTGGCTGTGGGGTCTTGGTTTCAGATCTGGGTTCGGTCTCCTGGGTCTGTGGTCTGGGATTCAATCTGTGTCTGTGTGTCTGGGATCTGGAGTCTCTTCAGGTGCAGCTTCATGTCCTGGGTGGGTGTGTGGAGGGTCCATGTGCAGCTCTGGCTCTTATCTCTGATGTGTGGAATCTGGTGTCCAGCCTTTGCCATCAGTCTGTGGCATCTGGGGTCTGGCATTCAGGGTCAATGGTCTGGTCTGGGTTGTGGGGACAGTTTTGGGATTGGGGCCTGGGTCTGTGGTCCATCTTTTGGTTCTGGGTCTGCTCTGGGGCCCAGGTTCTGGAGTCTAGGGCCTGTGTCTGGTCCTGAGTCTGTCTGTGGCATCTGGTGTCTGTGAACTGATGGTCATTGGGTCCAAGTCAATGCCAGGAGGAGTTCCAGAGTTGGGGTCTGGGGAAGAAAGACACTGTGTTTAGTGCAAATAGCTGTGTTTTGGTACTAATGGGTGTGAGTGCAGCATGGCTGTTAGGAAGCTCAGTGTTATTCCAGGTGAATCATGAAGCAGCACCTGTGTGAGTCAGCCAAGTGGTGCTGCTGCTCAGGTGTGAGGAGTCTTGGCTGTGAGACCCACCCCCACAAGTGAGGCCGCCCCAGGGCAAGTTCCCCCTCAGGCTGTGCTGTCCAGCAATGCTCTGCTCTTTCAGGTCTGGACCTGTCATTTCCTCTCTGCTGGGCTGCATTTGCACACACAAAAAATTGCACTTTGGAAAAGGGGCACCTCTGAGGGAGGAGATTGGGCTGGGAGAGCAGAGAGAAAAGGCCTATGGTGTTGTAACCACAGCAGCCTATTTATTCTTTATTTTATTTTATTTTTAAATATATTTTATTGATTATACCATTACAGTTGTTCTATTCCCCCCTTCATTCCCCTCCACCCACACACTCCCTCCCCCACCATTCTCCCCCCTTAGTTTATAACCACGTGCCTCAAGTTCTTTAGATTCTATATTTCCCCCACTATTGTCCCTCTCCCTATCTATTTTCTACCTACCCTCTATGCTATTTTCTGTGCCTTCTCCCCCCTTCTCCTCCTCCCACCCCCCTGTTGCTAACCCTCCATGTGTTCTTCATTTCTATGGTTCCACTCCTGATCTAGCTGTCCTCTTGGTTTGCTTTTGTTTTAGGTGTGGTTGTTAATAACTGTGTGTTTGCTGTCCTTTCACTGTTCATATTTTTCATCTTCTTTTTCTTATATAAGTCCCTTTAGCATTTCATATAATAAGGGCTTGGTGATGATGAACTCCTTGAACTTGACCTTATCTGAGAAGCACTTTATCTGTCCTTCCATTCTAAATGAAAGCTTTGCTGGATAAAGCAATCTTGG
>NW_028085650.1:0-14963 GCF_014824575.4 Sturnira hondurensis | reverse complement strand
GAAACAATCAAACAGAAAAGAAGAAAGAAACAAGAATTCAAAGAAATGAGGAGAGGCTTAGGAACCTCCAGGACATCTTTAAACATTCCAACATCCGAATTATGGGGGTACCAGAAGGGAAAGAGGAACAGCCACGAGTGGAAAACTTATTTGAACAAATAATAAAGGACAACTTCCCCAATCTGGCAAAGGAAACAGACTTCCAGGAAATCCAGGAAGCTCAGAGAGTCCCAAAGACGCTGGACCCAAGAAGGAACACACCAAGGCACATCATCATTACATTAGCCAAGATTAAAATGTAATTTTAATTTTCTCTAGAAGCAGCAAGAGAATAGGGGACAGTCACCTACAAAGGAGTTCCCATCAGACTGTCAGCAGATTTCTCCAAAGAGACCTTACAGACTAGAAGGGGTTGGAAAGAAGTATTCTAAGTCATGAAATGCAAGGACCTACATCCAAGATTGCTCTATCCAGCAAAGTTTTCATTTGGAATGAAAGGACAGATAAAGTGCTTCTCAGATAAGGTCGAGTTAAAGGAGTTCATCATCACCAAGCCCTTATTATATGAAATGTTACAGGGACTTATCTAAGAAAAAAAGATAAATAACATGTACAGTAAAATGACAGCAAATTCACAATTACCAACAACCACACCTAAAAGAAAAACAAAAGCAAACTAAGCAAACAACTAGAACTGGAACAGAACCACAGAAATGGAGATCACATGGAGGGTTAGCAACAGGGGATTGGGCAGGGGAGAGAGGGGGAAAAGGTACAGAGAATAAGTAGCATAGATGGTAGGTAGAAAATAAACAGGGGGAGGCTAAGAATAGTAAGAGAAATGTAGAAGCCAAAGAATTTATGTTTGACACATGGACATGAACTAAAGGGGGGGAATGTGGGTGGGTGGGGGTGCAGAGTGGAGGGGAATGAAGGGGGGAAATGGGACAACTGTAATAGCATAATCAATAAAATATATTTAAAAATAAAAAATAAATTAATTGGCCTCTCCTGACAAAACTGTAACAAAAGTAACTGCACAGAAACTCCACGTCTTCCCCATAACCCTTTCTCCGTCCTGTTGTCTTCATTCAAACTCATGTCCTCCGGGCTAAGGGCACCACGACCCGCTCGCCTCCTTCTCTGGTGTCCTCCCCGCTGTGCACATACCGGCCATCCACGGCCTTCCTTCATCATCAGACTGGTCAGCATCCACAGTCTGCCGACCTCAGAAACTGAACTGCAGTCAGAGATCCCATCTGACTTCAGCTGTTCCAACCCCAGACCCAGGAAGTGGACTGACTCCACCCACTGAGCACTCGTAAAACTAGACACGCGGCACCAAGGCCGAAAATACCACCGGAAATGACACGTGACCTACCGCTTCCGACCCAGGCCCTCCCCCAGCTCCCGTAACCACGTTAATACGGTCCCCCCTGTGTCTCCCTGCGGGCCCTCGGGCAGCCGGGTGTGGGGACACTCCTTACCGGCCAGACCTGCCTTCCTCTCTTGTGACGACAAGTATTCTGATTTAGTTATTTCTTATTCACTTGTGTGTTCTCACACATTTGAACACAGGCCTGGGCAGGGCGGGGCCGGACGGAGCGGAGTTAGTGCACGGGGGCCCCTCGATGCTGAAGGGATTCGGGGCCCCTCGGGATGAGGGCATCGGGGTCTCTCAGGCTGGACTTTGAAGGTCTCGGCCTAAGGGCTCCACATCGCAGGGCTCCGGCTTACCGGTCAATTTCGGGGGGCCCCAGCCGCGCTACCCACATTGGCCCAGTGTCCCCTCCGAGGTCCTGGGGCTTCCCGCCCTCGGAAGGAATGAGGGCACCCGGGCCAAGGCTCCTGCGTGGATAGCCTTGTGGGCACGATCCGCCAATCCGTGCTGCGACCCCTCCCAGGCCCGCCAATGGGAGGTCCGAAGCGGCTGAAAAGGCGTGGCAGGCGGGCAGAGCCTTCCGGGTTCCGGGCTGGCCGGCGGAAGACCCGCCCCGTCCCCCGGGGATTGGCTACTCTTGGTCTCCTGCGCGCCGGTCACACAGCCGGCCGCAAGGACCGAGGATTGGTGCTTCGCGTGGCTCTTTTTCCTGCGACTAGTGAGGGATTCACCCCGCAGGAGCTGGGAATCCCGAGCTAGGCTGGATCTTAGGGTAGATGTGACCCTCCTGCCGCCTGACAAAGCGTCTATGTCTCACCAGACTGTGTCGGGATCCCCAACTTTCATCTAGGCCCGTCCGTGTCCTCCTTTGTCAAACCCACTTTCATCTAAAGTGGCTTCAGCAGTGAGGGCGTGGTCAAGATTGCATTGCAGTCCCTGGAAACTTAAGTCAGTCAATTCTGACCATGCTATTCACAGACACGAAATAAGTCCCAGAGGGCTCAAAGATTTAAACACAACAAATAAAGTAATAAATATACTGGAAAACACACGGAGAATTTCATGTCTCGAAGAAGTGGCATTATGAGTAATAGGTATGTTTAAGTAACCCAGGTGGAAAAACATTTCAGAAATGCGAAGACAAGATAAAAACAAACAAAACTAAATAAATTTAGAAATACTGGAAAAACGCACAAGTATTTTGCATAAAGAGAACACGTCCAATTTGAGGACAGGGTCAGTTTATCACGGGATAAAGTGGGAAGAGTGTTTCTGGTCCATACCTCGTTTTGAGCACGTAAATATAACTTGCTTTCCATGGATTGGAACTGCGCCAACTAACTGTAATTATTACCATGAAACTGCATACAGGGAAACCTCACTAAAGAGGAGTTGGGGGCCAGTGGGGGTGCTCCACATTGCACCACCCAGGGGCAATTACAGGAAAAATCGCCTGTCACAGGCCCCAACATGAAAATGGTACTGTGTGCTCTCAGAAGAAAGCGACTCCCCAGCAACTCAGCCAGAGAGAAGCCATGCTCACCCTGAACTGAGGATTTTCCGCACTGCGCTTTCATTTGAAATGACCCCTCCCAACTTCCTCCTTTCTCCCTGTAAAACAACGTTCCTCTTTTCTACTTGTGGAGCTTACCTATCTTTTGCTAAAATTTGCTTGTCCTAAATTGCATTTTTTTGTTACTATTTCTGAATAAACCCCTTATGTGCTGGTAAAATAACTGCCTGCTATATTTTTAAGGTCAACATAATTTGGTGGCTCATATGGGGATCCAGAGGACTCCTGACATCTCTGAGGCTGATGGGCAAGCAGGTGCAGTGTCCTTGCTCTGAAAGACTCTGGGAAGGGTCCTTTGGTGCATACTCTCCAGATCATTTTGAGAATAGCTTTTCAGAAATAATATTCTCAATACCCTCTGACCCAGAAATTCCACTTTTCAAAATTTTTCCCTAGTAGCCCTGGCCTGGTATTTCAGTTGGTTAGAGTGTCCTGCCTATATGCCAAGGTGGTCAGTTCACTCTTCAGTCAGGGCACATACAAGAAGCAATCAATGAATGAGTACATAAGCAGAACAACTCTCTCTCTGTCAAATTAATAAATGAAAATTTTAAAAAAGCATAAAATCCCCCCAGTTATGCTTCCCTGTGTATGAAATGAAATGTGTTTAAAATATTGTATCCAACACTTATGTAGTAAAATATAATTTTAAAGTTTTCAGTACAAGAGAATTTGTCAAATTATGGTTTGATCACACTGTGAAATATAGAATGTTGAAAATGGGTGAGGATACATGGTATTTCATTAAAGAAATAAAACCTAGTAAAGCGGTTCTAATAAAGTTTAACAGAGAATAGTTTCTAAGTAATGTTGTTATGTGAGAAAAGTATCCTGCAAAACAAATTGTGTTTAAAAAAACCCAGGCAGGAGACATGTGCTGAAAGGAGACACAGGGACCAGCCACAGGGATCAGGGTCTGGGCAACGTGCAGGGGGGAACTTGCTTTTCCTTCATGTCATTTGAAATGTTGTGTCATTTCTTTTCTCTTTTCCTTAAAAATCCACTATTTTTTGTAGATAAAAGAATGGATGAGATGTGTTGGTTATATATGTATGCATTTAAAAATGACTCAGCAAAAATTCGGCACATCTTCATTACATCCAGTGCTCCCTGCTACCTTATTTATCTGAATAGCACCTTGACCACCCAAAGTGTCCAATTTGCTCCCAAAAGTCTATTCCAGCAGGAACATTTCCACAGTGCAAAATATACTGTCACACAGTTACTGTTTGTTTGAGAGATGCAAACAATTTATTATCAAAACAATCAATTTTATATTTAAGTACTGGATGCAAGGTCATTTACAGAAATGCAAGTAAGAATATTGCAAACCCTGACTAGTGTGGTTCAGCTTCTGTGTCTGGCATCTGGCAACTAGGGTTCCTTGTCCAGCTTCCACTCTGGAGTGAGTCTTGGTTATGGATCTGGGTCCTGTGTCTGAGGTCTGTGGCCTGGGTTTGAATCTATTTGGCTGTGGGTCTTGAATTTGGGGTCTTTTGGGGTATGGCTTTGGGGTCTCTGGGTTTGTGTGTGGGGTCCATGTGCATTTCTATAAATTTTTAATTGTTGGCTCCAAGTCAATGCCAAGAGGAGTCCCAAGATTGGCGTGTGGTGAAGAAGGAAACTTTAGTGCAAATACCTCAATTTTAATACAGAATGGCTGTGAGTAAAGAAGGGTTACTAAGAAGCTCAGTGTTGTCACAGGTGAGTCATGAAGTAGCACGCTGTGTGTCAACTCAATAACGCTGTTTCTTAGTTATGTAGCATCAGGGCTGTGAGGAGGCCCTGACGTGAGGCAGTCCTGGGGCAAACTCCCTCTCTGGCTGTTCTGTTTGGGGCTTCTCCACTCATCCACATGATTTCTCATGTACACCTTTCATTTCCTCTTCTGCATTTGCATGTGAAGAAGTGAAAATTGGAAAAGGCTGGGCGAGCAAAGAAAGGCCTCTGGTGTTGTCACCACAACAGACTAGATTATTATTATTTGTAAATTATACCATGTTCTCCTCTAGTACTTTTTAAGCCCAAACTGAGATGGTTCTTTTTTTTTGTTGCCACTTACTTAAAATATATAGAAAAATAAAAATAATTGAAAATCCTACCCAAGCAGGTAATAACTGCTATTATATTAAGTATATGTGCTTGTAAACAAGGTGATGGTGTGTGGGGTTGGGTGGGTGGAGGATGGCAAAAGGGAAAAATTGGGAAATTGTAATAGAATAACAATAAAAAATCATTTAATGAAAAAAAGTATGTACCCTTCTAGACATCACTACTTGCACCTTTCCACACTTCCACTTTCTCTGGATTTAATTGATTATTCCGGGTTTGTAATATGATGCAACATCTGTGAATTATCAGGCTTTGTCTGTAATGTGTGGATTTATCAATACTTTTTCCCCCAGAGTATTTTTTATGTAGTATTTTTATTATCATTCATTTCAAATTATGTTTTAACTGCAATTGTAATTTAATTTTTGGGTTATTTAGGAGTGTATGTTATAATTTTTAAGTATAAGGACTTTCTAGTTACCTTTTATTACTGATGTCTAGGTTACCTGCAATGAGTGCAAGAAACATACTTTATATAATTTCAATCTTTTGATATATTTTTTGAAACTTGCTTCACAGTACAATATAGTCAATGTAAAAAAAGAAAAAAAAATCTCCAAGCATGGTTCTCTGCTGCTATCTCTTTTTCATTTTGGGAATAACACCTTAGTGCTGGTCAACAAGAAAAGGGGAGGATTCTGGTGGAATGGCAATGACTGTTGATGGCAATGGTGTTTAGAAGTAAGTGTATTTTAAAATGTCTCAAGGTATGGACTGTCCAGTTAATTTGTGACTGTGACTGGTTTCCAGATTAGGGCAAAGGGAGCAATAAACGTGTTTTATGTGCCATTTGTTGGAGCTTTCTGTAGAGTGTAATAGAGTCAGGGTTTTAGAAGTTCCAACTGTGCTTGACAATCAATTGTAATTTGCTTTGCTTGTTATGGCTTCCTTAAACAGTGAAGAAAATAAAATCTATTTAAAGTGAATTTTAACCCGAGAGGTTAAAAAAATAAAACTGCTATGATATGGTACATAAAAATCAAATAAGCCCGCCCTGGCTGGTGTAGCTCAGTGGATTGAGCGCGGGCCTGCGAACCAGACGATCGCGGTTCGATTCCCAGCCAGGGCACATGCCTGGGTTGCAGGCTGGTTCCCTGCAGGCCAACTCCCAGCAGGGGACACATGAAAGGCAACCATACATTGATATTTCTCTCCCTCTCTCCTTCCTCTCTGAAGATAAATAAATAAAATCTTAAAAAAAAAAATCAAAGAAGCCCTTTGGCCAAGCCACTAATAAGTGTCCCAAGTGTGCACCTCTGCTGCCATCTTGTGGGAATTTTTGGGAATAACATCTTAGTACAGGTCAGTAGGAAAAGTGGTTGATTATAGTGGAGTATCAGTGACTGTCTATTTTTTTTTAAAAGACTGTTTCGAGGCACAAGTCTCAGGTCCCAATGTCAGTGATCAGTTCCTTGGGATCGTTTTCTATGAGCACATCAGCTAGACCAGACACCGGATTTGGGAGTGCACCATTGATTCTTTTCTTTGATTGTATCTTTAAATTACTCTTTGTGGCCCTGGCTGGTGTGGCTCAGCGGATTGAGCGCAGGCCTGCGAACCACACGATTGTGGATTGTGGATCGATTCTCAGTCAGGGCACATGCCTGGGTTGTGGGCCAGTTCCCGGTGGGGGACTCACAGAGGCAGCCATACATTGATATTTCTCTCCTTCTCTTCCCCTCTAAAGATAAATAAATAAAATTAAAAAAAAACTCTTTGTGTATAGAAAAGATATTGTATTTCTGCATGTTATTTACCACACAATTTACTAAGTTGTATTACTTACAATAAGTTTAGGTAAATAAGATATCATGCAATAATAACATTATGTTGGTTTAGCTGTATAAAGCATGAAAAAATAGTTAAAGCTTGGAATAAAACATGAAGATATGAAGAGTTAAAATGTGTTAGTTATAAGTTCATTAATAATTAAATAAAATAGCAACATGATTCTTAGCACTGTAACTGAGTTCAGGACCTGGGGCAATAGTGTTCTAGAAATCAGAAGTACTTTGTAAGTAAAATTGTGCCCCTTGTAGGTTATCTGAGGAACTCACAGTATGGCAAAGGTCCACATTTTCAAAATGGAGAATGTTACATGGTGAATTATGGAATGTAAAAGAGTAACATTGTATATTATAAGTAATTTTAAGAAACACGTATTGCAGAGTGATTTCTGAGCAGTGAAATGAGACAGTGACCCTCAGTGCTGTGGTTTATCACAGTGTGGTGCAGTGTCTTAAGGCATCATATCTTCCTTGGCTTCTGAGCTTTCATGGGTGTCTTCTTAGCCGAGGACATGCCTCCCCAGTCTTTGCAAGATGGCTGGCATTTTTATTTCTTTTTGTTGCTGTTCTTTAGCTCTCAGCCTCCAGGTTGCCTGTCCAGAGAAAGGCGTGATTTCAGATCTAGGGTGCAAAGTCACATGCTGTTTGTCTTCTAATTGACTCTTTATCCTGCTCTATAGAGAGTAGGTTTCTCATTCCTATGAGATTGGGGGATTTTTCTCCATATTGTAGGTGCTTATTAGCAATTGTTATCTTTATTCAGTGCATGAAAGTAACTTCCACCTTAACCCCCCTAAGGACAACCTGCAAGGCCGCCAGACAATGTGCCAGATGTCCCCTCGGGGGCAAAGTCAACCTTAGGTTGAAAACCACTGATCACTTGTTTGAATTGTTTATTTATTCATTTTTAGAGAGAGGGCAGGGGAGGGAGATAGAGAAGAGAAGAAACATCAATGTGTGGTTGCCTCTCACACGCCCCCTACTGGGGACCTGGCCCACAACCCAGGCCTGTGCCCTGACTGGGAATCAACTGGCAACCGTTTGGTTCCCAGCCTGTGCCCAATCCACGGAGGTACACCAGCCAAGGCGAAAGCCACTGATCTTCAAGCTTTGATCATCTTCGGGACCTGAGTGATCCTGGCCTTGATACGCAGTGTTTTTACCATCATTCCATGCAAATTATTTTCTAAGTCCAATTGTGAGTTATTTTTGGGTGGTTATTTAGAAGTGTATTGAATAATTTGTAAATATAAGTGTTTTCTAGTTATCTGTTGTTACTCATTTCTTGATTAATGGCAGTGAGAGAAAGAAATAAACACACACACAAATTTTGGTCCTTTGCAATTTGTTGGAACTTGCTTTATATCACTATATGGTCAGTGTTTATAAAAAGTTTCGAGGGTGCTTGGAAAGCATCTGTAATGTGCAGTTCTGGGGTGTAGTGAAGTACTTATGCACACTGAATGCAATTTGCTTCTCATGTTATTTTTTAAATATGTTTACTATTTTTTGTGGGCTTGATTGGTTCTGAAACAGAACCTGCATGATGAAGGTTTGTTAAATCACCTATTATGATTATTATTTTGTGTATTTTCCCCTGCAGTTCTGTTGTATATAAGTTTGAGTTTGTGTTATTAAATTAAACAAAATTTGGAACTGGTAAATTGAACTTTCTGATATGAAGTATTCATGTTTATGTGTAGTAGTGTTTTTTTTCTTTAAGTCTACTAGCTCATTATATAATTTTCATTTGGTTAATGTTCATATAGCATACATTCCTGATGTGGATCCTGGCGGGCAGCATCTGTGTGTGTTGTGGCTGCTGGTGAACAAACACACACGGACAACAGAAGTCCTGTAGAGAGAAAGGGATGGCATGGCCACTCTCTGAGAGAGAGAGAGAGAGAGAGAGGGTCAGAGGCCTGTGTCTGGAGAAGCTTTTATTGCTTCTCTGGGCATATCACATGAAGGGTAGTCCTCATTTATTATGCACAGGTTCACTGCAGGGGACTACCTTTTACGGATGACAAAGGAAAGAATGCTGCTAATTACTTCAAAGAGAAGGATGTTGCAGACCAAGGGGAAAAGTGGTTGAACCAGTCACACTCCATACTTGGGAGGTGTAGCTCAGATCTTAGGAAGTTGCAGCAAGCCCTTGCTTACTGCACTTTCTGCCTCAATTCAGGGTGAGGGAGTTTTAGCAACAGAAAGTCTCATGGCAGTGTAGGTACAATGCAGGCCTGACTCCCCACAGGAAAACCTCTCTGTGGGCGTGGTCCTGGGTGCCACTTGCTCCCCATGGGTTTTCCACGTGAGTGCTCAGCTACATTTCCACACATGAGGAACAGTTCCCTACATTTTCCCCATTCTTTCACTTTAGATCTTTTTGCATAGTTCAGATAGCTCTCAGGGTTTTATATTAGTTATGAGTGGCTATTAAAACCAATCGCTGAATTGATTTTGGCAGAGGATGTAATGTAGGGAGGCCAATATTTTTCCTATTCAGTTGTTCCAGTATCTTTTATTATATTACAAATACTTTCCCACAGATCTAAGGAGAGATCTTTGTCATAGAAAATTTCCATCTGACTTTGCATTTATTATTGGATTTTGTATTCTGTCCCATTAATTTGTCTATTCAAAGGCCATTACCCCACTGTTTAGAATAATGTAGATTTATAGCACAATACATAGTTATGTTCAGTTGGGCTAGGTTGTATTTATTACATTGCTTTTTCAGAATTCTCTTTTCATTCCTCATTTTAACAAGTGTACTGAACACGTGTTTGTTTTAGTTTTAAAATGGTGCTATTTTAAACTGTATCACAATAAATTTATAAGCAACTTTGGGAAATTGACATCCTTATGTTTTTTTAAAAATTTTATTTATTTATCTTTAGAGGGGAAGAGGAGAGAAATATCAATGTATGGTTGCCTCTCATGTGCCCCCTGCTGGGAATCGGCCTGCAACCCAGACATGTGCCCTGACTGGGAATTGAACCATGATCCTCTGTTTCGCAGGCCTATGCTCAATCCACTGAACTACACCAGCCAGGGCCATCCTTATGTTTTTTATCAGAGAATAAAAACATAAGACACTTTCCAGTTGTTCAAGTGTTTTTCATTGGGCATCGTTTTAACATTTTGCTCACAAAGATCATGCACATTCTTGCTGAGGTTAATGTTAGGCATTGTATCTGCTTTGTTGCTATTGGTTCTTTTCGTGTCTGTCTTTAACTTATTGTTTCTCTCTCTCTATAAAGGCATTTATTTCTCTGTGTTATTCCTCATCACTGTAATAAATTCTATTATTTGTAATCATTACATTGCTGTTCATGATTCATCAAGGTAAATAAGCTATAACACAGTAATAAAATTGTATTACTTTAGTTATGTAAAAGTGGACAATGCTTGAAAGAAAATATGAAGAAATGAGGTAATGTGAGGAGGTAGAAAAATTTCGTTCGTGTTCGTTAATGATGAAATAAAATAGGAGCAGGATACTAATTTTTAAGTGAGTTCAGGGTTTGGAGCCCTGGTCTTGTAGAAAGCTGAGGAGTTTTGTACGTGAAATGGCGCCCCCTCTAGGTTATCTGAGGAACTCATTGTGTGGCAAACGTGCGCATTTTCGACAAGGGAGATTGTAAATGGTGAACTTTGGAATGTACAAAGCAAGAGTATTTACTTTTAGTGACCTGACAGAATAGTTATTATGGAGTGACGTGTGAGCAATGACAAGAAAGTTGTCATCCTCGCACGCCTGCAGAGCTTCACCACCGTGACTCAGTCTCCCCAGGTGTGTGGTCCCCTCCGCCCGCTGCTCTTGGGCAGGTGCCCGCTCAGCCTGGACGCTTCCACCGCCTCTCGGCCACAGGCCCGGACAGTGAGCTGCACGAAGGCACGGGTGTCCCTCTCACCAGTGTGTGTCCTGTATTACGCACGAGACGCCCGTGCCCGGGCCTGACAGCAGCAAGTGCGTCTTCACAGGCACTTACCGAGTGAACGCGCTCCCTTCCCCGGCCGAGACCGCGCTCTAGTCCGTGTCCTCCGCGTGGTGGGGCCACACCTGTCTGGCGGGGCGCTCGGCCTCCCTTTGGTCCTGATGGTTCCGATGGTTCTGACGGTCCTCGGTCCCAGAGCCCTTCTCAGACCCAGCCTGTTCCCCCTCGGCCTGCCCGTCCCCTCTCTTCCTTCCCAGCGGCCGCAGGACCAGGAGCGCTGGGCGGAGGATCCCAAGTGGGAAAAGGGGCGTGGGCGGGATCCTGCAGGGGTGAAGGTCTCGGGAAGGAGAGCGGAGGGGGGCGAGGGTGATGCGGGTCCCAGAGAGTCGAGAACCTTGAGAGGCGGAGTGACCAGAATCCTGCCCCGTGAGGGACGCAGGGGTCGGGGAGGTGCTCGCGGGGATCACAGCCCCGGTGGGTCCGGGTCGGGGTTCGGGGGCGAAGCCGGGGTGAGAAGGGAAGGGAGGGGAGCGTCTGGAAGGAGGACTGGACCCTGCTGGGAAGCGGCGGGGACTAAGGGGGCTGGACCGGAGCCGGTTAGGGGAGGTTGGAACCGGTTACAGTGGGGCGGGACAGGGAAGGGCCCGCGCAGAATTCGGGTGCAACTGAGAGAAGGGGGGTTTGGGGACGGGGACCTGCGCGTGGGCGGAGGTGCCGGGAGACCGTGAGGGACCGCAGGACGGTTTGGGAGAAGGGCGCGATGGGGTGGGAAACCGGACAGTGGGCCTCGTGCTCGTACAGGTTTGGGGGGTCCTCTCCCCCGTGGGCGGGAAGGGAGAGCGCAGGGGAGCTGCCGCACCACGAACAGCGCTGCGCGCCCGGCCCGAGGCCTTTCACGGGCAGGCGGGGTGCAGCTCGGGTCCGGGGGTTCGGGGAGTCGAAGCAGGTTGAGGGTTCACATGGATGCGCCCTAAGGCCGCCTAGCTCACCCCTCTCTTTCCTGGTTATGAAAGACGAAAACCCGGGACAATCGGCGTCCGGGGAGCATGGTAAAGGGGTGGACTTCTTCCTTTTTCCTCAGTGCGAGAATAGGGAGAGGGTCGCTGGACCCCACGTGTGGATGTGGAGGCTCCGGACCCCTGAGCCAGGGACCTGCGCACAGGGGTAGGCTCTGGGCAGCAGGGTCGTTACACGCGCGCTTTTCTCTCCAGACCTCTCTTTGGCTGTTCGGTGCCAGTGGGGAGAGTCAGCCTTTATGTCAGAAATATCCCTGGTGAGACAAACGTCCCTGTCTGAGCTCACGCTGCCCCAGTGGGGGTGTGGTTCTCACCGTGTGATTGGCCATGGGAAGAGCCGAGATAGAGTTTGGGGACAGTTCTGGTCCTCTAAGTGAAGTGGTTGAGGGAGAGGGTCCTCTTTGCTGTAGCCACTGTGAGCAGTTCTCCCTAAAGATGAAAGTGAACGTTGCTACTGTAACAAAATTAGACGGGTCGCATGTGGACTTGAAGAATGAGGCAGAAGGTGTCAGAGGAGAGTAGTTCCCACCCAACCCCGTTGCTCAAGTTGGGACCTTTCTTGCCAAGAGTTACTGCGTCGGAAAGTCCTCGGGGTTGGTGCTGGTCTGTGACTTGCGTTGCTGAATAATTGGGACCAGGGCATTGGCTGCCTTCTTCTGCCCTCTCCTGTCGCCAGTGTGACCTGAACCCAGAGCTGCAGCACCCAGAGCCGATGTGACAGGACCCCTTGCGCTCTCCGGGAGGGACCCTTCCCCACACTCAGGGGCCCCAGAGCTGAATGGAAGGAGAAGCACTCTTCTCCCTGGTGGGACAATTTTCCAGACACACAGGGGACAGAGCCAGTGTGACGGGCTCCCTACTTGGTCAAGTGGGAGCCCTTCCCTGGTCCACAGGACTCGGCTGTCAGGCAGGATGCCTGTCTTCCCCAGGTCAGGTCCCTCTTCACCGTGACAGCACCCCACTCCTCACAGGGAGAGGCCCCTTCCCACACTCCCAGGACTCAGATAGTAGGACCCTCTACTTTCTAAGTGAGGGGCCCACCCCACATTCACAAGACCCTGAGGTGATGAGACAGCACCCCAGACTATCCCACGTTGACCCCCCCCACACTGTCTGGAACCCTGGCTGATGTTAGAAGACCAGGTGTCCTTTTGGGTGGGGCCTCACGTCTTGCTCACAACACCCAGTGTTGACTCCAAACCACAGCTTCCTTCCCATGGAGGAGCTTCTTCCTGCAATTCCCGGACCCAGGGCTGAAGTGACAGGACTCACAGCTTTCTCTGCAAAGCCCGTGTTGCTGTACCCACAGCACACACGCAAGTCATGGGACCAGACCCATCACATTCACAGGCAGGGATGTTCCCCGCAGTCATAGACCCACGGCCTCTTCGCACCTTGTGATCACAGGGCCGGTGTGGCAGAGCCCTGTACTCTCGGGGCGGGGGGGGTGGGGGTGGTGGTCTGTGTTCAGGCTCTCAGGACCCACAGCTGAAGTGACAGGAACCCCTGCTCTGTCAAGTCAGACCCCTCCCCACAGTCACCAGGCTCAGAGGTGGAGGGTTGGGACACTTACATTTCACAGGGAGAGGCCTTTCTTAACCCTCACAGGACACAGGTGTGCAGTAACAGGACACTTCTGTCTCTCGTGTGGTCCTCTCCACACTCAAGTGGCCCAGGCCTGAGGTCACAGGACCCTTGGACCCACAGGTCTCGGGTGGGAACCCTCCCTGTAAGACCCAGAGGTGACCTGACACGACCTCTTATGCTCTCTGGTGAGGACCCAGAGCTCATGTCATGAGGCTCCATCCTCTCTTAGGTAATATTAGTCCCAGCAGTCAAAGGACCCAGGGCTAACTTGGCAGGACCCTTGGTCTCTGGAGGTGGGGCCCTTTTTCACACTGTGCTGTACATGGTCATCTCATGTGCATCTTTAGAATAGCACCTGAGTTGAAGCCAGCAGGAAATGCTCTTTGTGTCGCCACCTTGTGGCCATCTTGGGAATAGCGCCCTTTTCACAGCATCTGCTCCTATCCTTTTGCAAAGGTCCCTTTGAAGCCCCATGGCACCTCACACCATCATGGACTCAGTACATTTTGTGTGTCCACGTGTCCATTCTATTCCTGATGCTCTTCTGCATGTGGAGTTCCTGCCTCTGTCATGTGAGTGAGGTTCCCATGCTTATGGACTTCTCAAACTTAGTTGTTTTCATTTGGTAATCTGTGTCATAACTGTGGCATTATCAGACCAGCCCAAAGATTCTTGAGGTTGAAGGAAGGATTGTTTCTCCACCACGTAAGCAAACAGTCAGATATTTAATAGGAGGTGAATGTGGGGAGCACATGTTTGTACCATTTACTTAAGTAAGATTTAATAATTTAACTGAAGTAACTTATTCTCAAAACTGAATGATCATCTCAATGAAATATGGAGCAATGTAGTAATTTAGCTTGTCAATAAAAAGCTTCTCTGTAAAGTTTCATGGGCAGTAGTGAAGAGAGTAAACATTTTGCATTTGGCACGTTGACTCTAAACTGGCTGTTAGGAAAAGGAAGCCTGGGAAATTACTGAGGATGGTTGTCTCATTTATTCCTGAGGGATGTAGTTGCCAAACTGGGTTTAGGAAGAGCTTCAGCACAGCTTCAGACAGTAATACTCCTAGCAAGAGCTTGTTGACCCTCTTACCTTACTCCTTGTATCTTAACGTTTTTGGAAGATAAAGAACCTCATCACAAGTGGCGAATGTGTGTGTCGCCCTTTTCCCACTGAAGATGCGTGACCATAAGCAACATCTTTGGCCCCTTTGGCTTTGTCACTTCAAGAAAAGTACAAGTGCAGCTGCAAGGCAACAAAAGTTTTGTGGTGTGTATGTGGAGACATTGCTGTGAGTGATGGAATGTGTCAGAAGTGGTTGTGAAGCTTCTTGCTGGAGATTTCTTGCATGCAGTTGGTGCACGAGTCAGTAGACCAGGTGCAGTGGAGAGCCACGGAGGGGAGATGTTCATTGAGGACAGACCACATTATGGCACACAGGAGACAGGATCAAAATTGAGTATCAAGAATTATTTGCACTAGTATGGTGACATTAATTGCATTCCTGTTGGATTCCAAGCAGTTAAGTGGGGTTCTGAGGGACCCCTTTTGACTGCATTTCCA
>NW_028085649.1:0-760 GCF_014824575.4 Sturnira hondurensis | reverse complement strand
GCTTTAGTGCTAGTGGTGGTGGTTTTGCCTCTTGCTTAAAATGAACTAAATCGCTGGGGCAATAGAAAACAGAAGTTTCAGGCATCCATCAGGAAGGACATAGGTGGACATAGAGAAAGTTTATTTTTTTCAAATTCCAGGAGCAGTAATGGTGTATATGTTGAGACATTTAGGCAAATCAGCAGAGGATTATGGAGAGGAGAGAATGGGCTCTGAAATCTGAAGAGAACATTTCTTAAATACTCAAAAAGAAACACAATTAGCTAGATAGAGAATANAATAAATATTCAGTGCTAAACCAAAGACTGCACTGGATTTAAGGATCCTAACTAGAAGAGTAGTTTGAATATGGTTTTTAATCTATCCCTTTGATTTTTAATAATTATATTTACTAGAAACATATGTGCAAATATGACTGATATGATGTATTAGTACATATAAATGCATCTAAAATTAACTGCTTGAAATATAATTACAAATTACTACTTATGACATTACTACTAATTTTTCATTAGGTTCAAATATTATATGCACTTTAAAGTTGAGACAGGAATTTCCAATATTTTTGGAACAACTGATGCTAGCACCAGGTGGCTGAGAAAATGAATGAGAAAGAAACAGTGGGCTCTGGGGAGCTCGGAGGTGAAATTCCAAAGGCAAGGAACCTTACAGGGTGGCCAAAAATCCCCAGTTCATGGCAGGGAGGTATACTGGGCAATCTGGTGCAGCTCCAGTGTATGAAAATACATGGCTATGAAGA
>NW_028085648.1:0-1637 GCF_014824575.4 Sturnira hondurensis | reverse complement strand
ATATTCTATTTTTATTTAAAATCCCATGTTCTAAAATACAATGTATGTTAAATATTAATGTTAAAAAACAGTAGAATATTCAATGAATTAATATTTAGTTTAATCTTTTTAGGTATATGATAAAAATATTTATTAGTTCATACATACTCTAGATAGAGATTATATAAACTATGATGAGATTTTTCAGAGTATTAATTGATGTAATAATATCAGAATATTAACCAATTGATGGATGCATGCATGCATAGATAATGATAAATAGATAGATAAAGGATAGATAGATAGATAATAGAAAAATAAAACTTTTTACAAAAAATTCTAGAAAAAAATTCATTAACTCTTATTATATTAGACTTCCAAATATAAAATCATTTCTTTAACAAATCTCAACCATTTATTTAAAAACAGAAGTTGTAGACAGGTATAGCACAAGTAACACCTGAGATGGTTGGTAGGGTGATAATATGGATGTAATAATTTATAGTTTCAATATGGACATTTTACATAAAGTGTCATATGGTGTGCATGAGTGTGATATTGGTATGTCACAGAGTTACATGCTTATGATTTTGTAATAGAATATTTTGTAATAAAAAGGATGTTACTTCTACCAGACTCTGAGTAAAACATACAGTATTTCAATTACTTATAAACTCTTATTTAATATCCATCTTTCTATAAGTGTTTGGAAAATAGATGATTTCATGTAATAGGTCCACACATTTACTTATGGAATAAATTTAAACACTAGAAAACAAAAAAAAAAAAAAAATGCTAGGAAAATACCAAAGACATAATAGTATAAATTCCCAATTTTAAACTTGAAATAATTTTTCTAAGTGCTAAATCAGAAACCTACAATACCTATTGTAAAATATCAAAAATGTTTAATAGTTTTGCTTTTTTTTACATCTGAAGTATTTTTTAGTATTTTCCATTTTCAATTTCTAATATTATTTTTACTCAGGTAGATTGATTTCTCTAGTTTTAAGGAATTAAGCACAAAATTGTCTTTCTAAAAAATTAATACTGTCAACCAATTCTTAAAACATTGATAACTCAAAGGTATATAAATATGTTTTTCTATTTTTTGTTATATAATGATAGCAAAATATCTCAGTGTTAAACTTAGGAAAACCTGTTCACCCTCTCCATAAAAACAGAGACCAAACTGCTCATTCTCTCCAATTATGAGTGATTATTTTCTCCTTTAATAGAATCACATTCTGAACTTCATACCCTAAAAATTAAACACATTTATTGATTAAAGCCTTTTTAACTAGCTGTTTGGAGGTAACTAATCAGGCTTTCTTGGAAAGGTACCACATGAGATAAAGGTTGAAATGCAGATAGGATGTTACAAAGAGAAGAAGCATTAACCCAAAGAGAATGTTATAGGGAAAATGACAGTGGCAGTTGGGTGTTGAGATGAATCCAAGTATATAAAAGAGACTGCCACACAACGCTTACAAAATAAAAGTTTGAGACTTTTGTTATATGTCCATGTGAAGAGTTTGAGGTTGCTTGTGTATACAACTTGGGGACCTAGGTACAAACATTGTTTGAAGAAGATTATATTGACAGCTGTGTTTAAGATGAATGAACACAATGGGAATTATTTTTCAGTAGTTTCCAGT
>NW_028085647.1:0-1179 GCF_014824575.4 Sturnira hondurensis | reverse complement strand
CCCTTACAGCTCTGACTGCTTCTCCTACCAATGCTCCCTCCCCAACCATCTTCGCCAGCCACACAGGCCTCATTTCTGTTCTTTAAACACAAAGGCCTTTGCACATGCTGTCTGCCCGCTTTGCATAGGACTTTCCTCACCCAGATAACTGACCTCTGGGCTCATTCCCTCCCCCTGAGTGTGGGTCTCTATTCCAGCATTATCTTACCAATATGGCCTTCCAAGCCCACCCCATAAAAACTGTTTCCCTCCACCCCCATCGCTCCCTACCCTTGTTCTGATGTTCACATAGCCCTCACCATCATCTGATGACTCTCTTCATACTCACTTCATCCCCAAGAGGTAGGCAACAGGAGGGCAGAGACTTCTGTCTGCTGTGTCCACTGCTCTACCCCAGTGCCAGACACACCATAAATGTTCAGTAATTATGTGTGGCATGTGGAGGGGGGAAAGGAGTAAAAATTACCTATAAGCATTTTTTAAATGTTGGAAGAGAAACATCCAGAACATTGGAACTTCAGGACTTATTTCCACAGTAAACGGTCTTCATTCTCACACCCCTCCCTGCAATGTAAGTTAGTGCTGTAGACCAAACGCTTGTGTCCCTTGACCAAAATTCAAATGTTGAAATCTCACCCCTAGTGTGCTGGTATTAGGGGGTGAGGCCTCAGGGAGGTGATCAGGTCATGAGGGTGGAGCCCTTATGAACGGATCGGTGCCTGTTCTGGTCTGCTCCGGTGCCTTGGAAACAACAGAAATTTACTTCCCACAGTTCTGGAGGCTGGAAGTCTGAAATCTGGGTGCCGGCACAGTTGGGTTCTGGTGAGGGGCCTCTCCCAGGCTACAGCCTGCTGACTTCTCACTGTGTCCTTACTTGGTGGAATGGGCTAGGGAGCTCTCCTGAGCTTCTTTTATTGGGACATCAATCCCATTTCTGAGGGCTCTGCCCCCATGACCCAACCACCTGTCATATACCCACCCCCTAATCCTGTGCCTGGGCCCCAGGTTTTAAGATGTAGATTGGCAGAGGGGGACACAAACAGTCAGACTACAACGATGCCTTTATAAGAAGAGAAGAGAAAGCTAGATATCTCCCTCTCTCTCTCTCTCTCTCTCTCTCTGTGCCACGTGAGGATACAAGGAGAAGATGGTCATCTGTAATGCAGGAAGCAGGCCCTC
>NW_028085646.1:0-615 GCF_014824575.4 Sturnira hondurensis | reverse complement strand
GAGGGGCTATTAGTGTGGCCTTTCTCTCCTCTTGGTGAACTTAGCTGGTCTCACCAGTGCCCTTCCAAGATCCAGAATGGCGCCGCTCTCCCGTGCCCCGCTGAGAGCAGGTTTTTCCCCAGGCTTCCCAACGCTGGCCTGGCGTGAGGGCACGCACTCCCAGCCAGGCTTTCCTGGTCTCGCAGGCTTGGGCTTGGACCTTTCCCAGTTCTGTGGCCGCACATACTGGGCAACTCATAATTCTTCCAAGCTGGCAACCACAGCCTGACTCCCGGTGCTTCTCAGTCTGAGCCCAGATGGGTAGGGATGGATCTGGCGATTTGCACTTCCCCAGGGGCCCTGTCAGTCGTGCTCAGCGCCCCGAGGCTGTGTGAGTGCCCGCTGGAGTCCCCCCAGCTGGAGTCCCCCGGTATTGGGAATGCGCACCTCCGGGAATGCGAGCCACCCAGACCTCCAAGCCAGCAACTACAGCCTGCCTTCTGGTGCTTCTCAGCCTGCGCCTGGCTGGGTAGGGAGGGAGCTGGTGACTGGTGCTCTCCCAGGGGCACTGACCATATCCCGAAGCTCCCCCGAGACTGTGGGAGCGCCGGCTCAGGCTACTGGGAATGCTGGGGC
>NW_028085645.1:0-860 GCF_014824575.4 Sturnira hondurensis | reverse complement strand
TTAGAAATCAGGTTATGAACTTTGAGAATAACTAAGTACCTTTGAAATACTGTGTTTGCCAAAAAGGCCATTTAGTTTTTTCTGTAAATAAGAGACATTTTTCATTTTCACTAGTAGCTTTATTGACTTGGATATTTGGAGTATGTTGGCTCTCCCACACAGTATAACATTGATTGTTCTCGATTAATGTCTCGATTTGATCGCTGTCAACTTTGACCGGTCCACCTGAGCGTGGAGCATCGTCCAGTGAGAAATCTCCAGAACAAAACTTCACAAACCACTTTTGACACATTCAGTCAATCACGTCACCCTCTCCATACACTGCACGAGTCTTTTTATTTCCATTTCAGTTGTGTTTTTACCTTCCTTGAAGTAATAAAGCATAATATGCCAAAAATGTTGCTTATTTTCTTCCATCTTCATATTAAAATGGCTACACAAAATCACCAATTTTAATAAGTTTTTTTATATGCATGCTGATATGACAGCTGCCACAATACAGTCTAACAAAATTGTTTTGAATGAGGTTAAAGACAGCTAAACACTACTAGAGCCGTCTGATAGGAAAAAACAAACTCTTTGGCCAACCCAATACATTTGGGATAGGAATGGTGGGGGGGGGCTCTTTTGAGAAGCTAAAGAAAAAGGAAATGTCCACTAAGAATGATACTAAAACACATACAATTCTGACCCCCCCCAAAAAATTCTGTGCAATTCTAGAAGTTTCTTCATTAGCGGCACTCTAAAGAAACCAATATTATTCAGCTCCCAGGTCTTAGAATTTGTCATGGAAGACGCATTTGCCCAGAATATATCTAGGAATGAATTGAAATAACCCCCTACCCCTTTCCTGCCAATAT
>NW_028085644.1:0-794 GCF_014824575.4 Sturnira hondurensis | reverse complement strand
CATGCGTGAGTAAAATGTGGTCTGAAGAATATTTAATAATACAGAAAAATGCGTGCAATATAATACCACCTGAAAGACGTTTGAAAAACTTTGAAAAGGCGTCTGAACAGTATTAAGAGGTGCCCAGGCTTGCAGCGTCACAAGGAAGAATGGGAACTTGATCCAAAAGGAGGTGTGAGGGTCTTTTGTGGGGAAGTCTCCATCACTATCGGTCCCTAAACTGAGGGAAGACTCGTCTGCAGGACGCTGGTGCAAGGATTCCTGAGTTGAAAGGAAGGATGAACTGAGCAGCCCGTGCAACACTTCTGCGTCTAATGCTGTTCCATTACCTCTAATGGGTCTGAAGGGACAGACTCCCGTCTATGGGGTGGACCCCTGGGACGCTTAGTCTTAGGGGACAGTCTGTGAGGATGGAGCGGAGACCAGAACTGCAGGGAAAGGGGCTTTCTCCTCGCTGTCAGAATCTCTTCCGTGCACACACGGACAGGAGCCCAGAGGAGGGGAAGGGTCACCTGGACTGGACAGAGACACTGGAATAGAGCGATATCTGAGGCTGAATCCCTGTCCTGGACAGGGCAGGACACGGCACACTGGGCTGATTGCCTGGCTGGGGCACCCCTGAGAGTATGGGCTCACAGCAATACCCCCAGCCAAAGTACAGAGCATTTCCTACATGGTCAGACTTAGCCCAGCAAGTTCCTGCCAGAGGCTCCCAGAGGAGGAGTGAAAGTGAAATTGTAGTCATCCTCAAGATGTCATGCTGAAGGGACACTCCAGTCACCAGTCCCTCCACC
>NW_028085643.1:0-1080 GCF_014824575.4 Sturnira hondurensis | reverse complement strand
AAAATTTTTGGCTAAAATCAAATAAGTTTAGAAACTCTTGAAAAATATGCATTTACAATTTCTTTGGGAAAATAATAAATACCACCAATTTTCCAATTTGACTGTGAACTAATTCAGTTCATCAACCTCAAAGTGCGTTGACCTCCTGTGAGCGTCTCTTGACGCTTTTGTTCATTCAACAACGTTTTCTGAGCACCAACGATGGGCCAAGTTCTGTGGAGACCTAACCGTGTGCAAAAGAGACTCCATCTCTGGTCAACAACACGGAAGGCTAGAAAGGCCGCAACCCAGAAGTACAGCACTCATGAAATGGCAAGCATGAATAAAAGGGAAAAACTGAGCATTCATTCATAAGACTTAAAATAGAAAACTATATATTCACACAGGTACAGCTTATTTAATTTCAGAGTATGTGTTTTCATATATTATCGATTAAAATATCCTAGACTACATGCCTGTAACTATAATTTACTAATCGCTTTTACTAAATTTGCTTGCCTGAGATTCCTCACCTAGAAAATTAGAAAAATAATGTGTCCAGTCTCCCTCAAAGACCTGTGATTATGGATGTAAGAACGTTTCAAATGTGTGAAATCTATAATTACATTAAAATTACCTCCTATACATCTTCTTCATTGTCCTTTCCTGACCTCCTAAAAATTCTCCCACATCCAATCAGAGCTTTGAAACCTGGCTCACCTCTTCCGCCTCGTACCCTCCTTCCATGTGGGTTACAGTCAGCAACACTGACACCTGGTTCTTTAACTTCTGTGACTTTCCGCCCTTCTGCCCCGTAGCCCCTGAGGCCCATGTCCACGCCGCACCCTGTCCTTTGTCGTTCCCTAGAATTTACCAGCCTTACAGCTCTTGGGCTCCAGTGTCCCAGCCTTGGACATAACCTCCTGGCATTTCGGCAATGTCAAAGCCTCACACTTTGCATATCCTACATCATGACTCAGATCTCTGCCCATTGTTTCTTCTGTGATAGGTTTATCTTGATCCTTCCAATAAGAGGAGGATCATGGGAGGGATCCCAGCGCAATGACTAGATTGGTCATTTCTCTCCTTCTGCTTGTCTGG
>NW_028085642.1:0-1211 GCF_014824575.4 Sturnira hondurensis | reverse complement strand
TTTCATATAATAAGGGTTTGGTGATGATGAACTCCTTGAACTTGACCTTATCCAAGAAGCACTTTATCTGCCCTTCCATTCTAAATGAAAGCTTTGCTGGGTAGAATAATCTTGGATAGAGATCCTTGCCTTTCATGACTTGGAATACTTCTTTCCAGCCCCTTCTTGCCTGCAAGGTTTCTTTTGAGAAATCATCTGATAGTCTTATGGGAACTCCTTTGTAGGTATAACTATCTGCTTTTCTCTTGCTGCTTTTAAGATTCTTTCCTTATCTTTAATCTTGGGTAATGCAATTATGTTGTGTCTTGGTGTGTGCTTCTTTGGGTCCAACTTGTTTGGGACTGTCTGAACTTCCTGGACTTCCTGGAAGTCTATTTCCTTCACCAGATTGGGGACATTTCCCTTTGTTTTTTTTTTTTCAAGTAAGTTCTCCATTTCTTGCTCTTCCTCTTCTCCTTCTGGTACCCCTATGATTTAGATGTTGGAATGTTTGAAGTTATCTTGGAGGTTCCTAAGCCTCTCCTCATTTTTTTGAATTCTTATTTCTTCATTCCATTCTGGTTGAATGTTTATTTCTTCCTTCTGGTACAAATCGTTGATTTGAGTCCCGGTTTCCTTCCTATCACTAGTGGTTCCCTGTGTATTTTTCTTTTATTTTACTTTTCATAGCCTTCACTTCTTCCTCTATTTTGCAACCATACTCAACCATTTCTGTGAGCATCCTGATTACCAGTGTTTTGAATTCTGCATCTGATAGGTTGGCTATCTCTTCATCACTTAGTTCTCTTTATGGAGCTTTGATCTATTCTTTCATTTAGGCCATATTTTGTCTGCGCATACCTGTTATGTAGTAAAGGCCAGAGCCTTAGGTGTTTGCCAGGGCATGGCAACCCACATCACCACGTTGTGCCACTGGATGTGGGGGAGGGTTCTGAGAGGGAACAATGCTACTTGCTCAACTCCCCACCAGCTTTCAGTCACTTCCCCCACTTCCCACAAGCAAATTGGGCCCTTCTGGTGCTGATTCCTAGGTGGGTGGGTTTGTGCACATTCTAAGATTTTGTGAGTCTCTCCAGGGAGTTCTCCTGTGAGGCTGCGAGTTTCTCCTGCCACCTCAACCCCCTCAGTTTTTTTTAAATTCAGTAAGGGTTTTTAATTTGTTTTTTAAAGCTTTACACTCTGTTCTACGAAGAAGGGAACATTCTGAGGGT
>NW_028085641.1:0-548 GCF_014824575.4 Sturnira hondurensis | reverse complement strand
CACCGCCATCAGCCCTCCACCACTGAGTTCGCCCCCTGGGGCCTGTGTGGTCTGTCTCACTGTGCGCGAATGTGCGACCGAGGTCAGTCTGCCCCACACCCTGGCTGGGTCTGGGCCACTTGTGCGCCTAGGTTGGGGGATCCTTCCTGCTCCACCTGCTCCACTGCTGGCTCCGCCCCTCTTACCGTCCCCGTTGAACGGTTAGTGGTTGTCGGACTTCCGTATAATTCAATTTTCTGGTCTTTGGCTGTGTCTTTGTTCTCCAAACCTTTGTTGTATTCAAACTTGGTTGTGGGAGAAGGCACAGTGTTTCCACCTATGCCTCCATCTTGGCGAAAGTCCTATTTTGATTTTAATATGCAGTTCCCTAATAATTAATGATATTGGATGTCATTCATGTGCTTATTGACCATTTGTGTGTCTTTGGTGAAATACCTGTTCACATTTTTGCCCACTTAAAAAATACTGGGTTGCTTTTCCCGTTGATTTGTAAGAGTTCCTTATATGTTTGGGTACAATTTCTTGGTCCAGTATCACTGTGCTCTTGG
>NW_028085640.1:0-520 GCF_014824575.4 Sturnira hondurensis | reverse complement strand
ATGGTGACCATTACAGGAGGTATAGGAGAGGGGTCAGCACCAGAGGAGGGGACGTGATGATGGCAGCAGAGGCTGGAGTGATGTGCTTTGACGTTGGAGGAAGCAACCGCAAACCAACGAATGTAGGCAACTCCTGAGCTGAAAAAAGCAAGGAAACAGATTCTCCCCTCGGAGCCTCCAGAACAAGCCATCCCACCAACATCTTGACTTTAGCCCAGTCAGATTGATTTTGGACTCCTGACCTCCAGAATTATAGGAGAATAAATCTGCAGTTTAAGCCACTGGGGATGTGGTGATTTGTTACAGCAGCACTAGGAAACTGAGGGGGGTGCTGAGGCCCATGGGGGGGGGGCTACAGGGCTCTTCACGATCCCTGTGACTAATGAAAACCAAATGCAGCCACGAACATGACAGAACTTGCCGTGAGATGCCTTCTTCTCTCATGTTCCATGGGGGAATCACTGCTTTAAGAGAAGCCCTGGAGAGCAGAGGCTCAAGCCCGTCAGCCCACTGCACCATG
>NW_028085639.1:0-775 GCF_014824575.4 Sturnira hondurensis | reverse complement strand
GCGCGCAGTGAGACGGACCACACAGGCCCCAGGGGGCGAACCCAGTGGTGGAAGGCTGACAGCGGTGGCGCACTCGCGTGCAGTGGAGCGGGGCGCGTGGCCCTGGTGACGGTGGTGGCTGTGGTGCTGGTGGGGGTCGCAGCAGCAGGCGGCAGAAGGCGGCAGAGGGAAGCCATTGTCCCTCTTTGACCCCGCCCCCACATACAACGTCACAACCCAGCGACTTAGTTGCCCTGCTCTAGTGAACACTTTAGGGCTCCGATCCTGGTATGGAACAGGCACGAACAGCCCAAAAGATGGCACAAGAAGAACTCAAAGTCCCAGAGCCAATAACTCTAAGCGACCAACAGATTGCCAGGCTCTCAGAAGCCCAATTTAAGACACTATTTATCAGAATGCTCACAGAATTGGTAGAGTACAGTCACAAATTGGAGGAACATATGAAGGCTAAACTAATTGAAATGAAGGGAGATGTCCAGGAAACCAATAGTGATGGAAAGGAAACTGGGACTCAAATCAATGGAATGGACCAGAAGGAAGAATGAAACATCCGGCGAGAAAGGAATGAAGAAATGAGAATTCAAAACAATGAGGAGAGGCTTAGGAACCTCCAGGACATCTTTAAACATTCCAACATCCGGATTATAGGGGTACCAGAAGGGGGAAGGAAACAGCCACGAGTGGAAAGCTTATTTGAACAAATAATAAAGGAGAACTTCCCCCCTCTGGCAAAGGAAATAGACTTCCAGGAAATCCAGGAAGCTCAGAAAGTCCC
>NW_028085638.1:0-1695 GCF_014824575.4 Sturnira hondurensis | reverse complement strand
TCCAACTTCTTTGAGACTCTCTGAGCTTCCTGGATTTCCTGGAAGTCTATTTGTTTTTCCAGACTGGGGAAGTTCTCCTTTATTATTTGTTCAAATAAGTTTTCCACTCATGGCTGTTTCTTTCCCCCTTCTGGTACCCCTATAATCCGGATGTTGGAACGTTTGGAAGATGTCCTGGAGATTCCTAAGCCCCTCCTCATTTTTTTGAATTCTCATTTCTTCATTCCTTTCTGGTGAGATGTTTGGTTCTTCCTTCTGGTCCATTCCATTGATTTGAGTCCCAGTTTCCTTTCCATCAATATTGGTTTCCTGGACATCTCCCTTCATTTCAATTAGTTTAGCCTTCATATGTTCCTCTAATTTGTGACTGCACTCTACCAATTCTGTGAGCATCCTGATAAATAGTGTCTTAAATTGGGCTTCTGAGAGGCTGGCAATCTGTTGGTCGCTTAGAGTTATTGGCTCTGGGACTTTGAGTTCTTCTTGCACCATCTTTTGGGCTGTTCATGCCTGTTAAGTAGGAGGATCGGAGCCCTAGATTTTCACCAGAGCAGGGCAACTCAGTTGCTGGGTTGTGATGTTGTATGCAGGGGCGGGGTCAAAGAGGGACAGTGGCTTCCCTCTGCCGCCTGCTGCCTCGACCCCCACCGGCACCGCAGCCACCACCATCACCAGTCCCATGTGCCTCGTTCCACTGCATGCAAGTGTGCCACCGCTGTCAGCCCTCCACCGCTGGGTTCGCCCCCTGGGGCCTGCGCAGTCCATCTCGCTGCGGGAGAATGTGGGACCTTGGTCAGTCTGCCCTGCATCCCGACTAGTTCCGGGCTGCCTGTGCTCCTAAGTCTGTCCTGCCCGACCCAGCTCCGCTGCTGGCTCCACCTCCCTTACCGTCCTCCTTGAAAGGTTCGTAGCTGTCGGACTTCCGTATAATTCCATTTTCTGGTCTTTGGGTGTGTCCTAGTTCTCCAAAACTTTTGTTGTATTCAAACTTGGTTGTGGAAGAAGGCACAGTGTTTCCACTTATGCCTCCATCTTGGCGGAAGTCCGCAAAGGCAAATTTATTGAGGTTCTTCGAGGAGCAGGAACACTGAGATAGAGACCATGGTGCTGCACCCGGAATGTGGGGCTTAGGGGGTTTTATTCCTTGGGAACATAGAAGTTGCTGGGGTTAACCAATTAAGGTGTAGGTTGGCTAGCTTTTTCCTTTTTAGGAATGCTGGGGTCCCACTGAAATCCGTAGGCATCAGTAAAGCAAGGCATTCTAGGATTGTGCAGGACTTATTATGGGATGCAGGAAGGGCCTTTCCCAACCAGGCATTGAGTGTGCCTCTGGGGTTTGTGCTTGGCTTTAGATCTGAAAAACAAACCTAAAGGAAGTCAGGGTAAGTCTTGGACCATTGTTTTATTGCTATGTATTGATACCTGCCATAGTTCTGGCAGGGCTTAACTCTAAGCAATTTGTTCTGCTAGGTCTTGACTGATGGAGCAATTTGGGGCAACATCTTATTGTTTCGATTTTGCATTACATCCTTCCACCTCTATATCACGCATCCCTGGTACACGTGGCACTCGGAGGACAAACTGACTGACACACTGTAGCAGGAAACCTGCCCAGACAAGCCAGGACAAGTCAGAAGGACACGGTCCCTTTGCTGAGCCACTAAGATAAGGAAGGGTGAGCAACGAAGTAACTAG
>NW_028085637.1:0-1936 GCF_014824575.4 Sturnira hondurensis | reverse complement strand
ATGTTCAACAGGATTACACCATGGCCTGGTTGTGAGCTCCAAGAACTCCTGGTAACACCAAGACAACCTGGTCCCAATTGCCAGAGGCTGCTTTCCTCTTTGTCACTGTGTATTGGGGCTCTAGAAATGAAGAGGGCAAATTTCCCTCAGGGGAAGTACATTTAAATAAAGAAATTACACTCCAATATGGTGCATGCAGTAACAGAAGTGTTAAAAGCAACTTTGACATTATTATTTAGCATGTATCCAAATTTTATTTTAAACTTATCACAAAGAAATTATATCTCTAGGAAAATTTGTTGAAAGAGTTCCTTCTGGTCAAGAAAGTGTTTTTTTTCCCCCCTCAACAGAGGAAATGCATGAGGTAAAATTGCTGGAGTAGGTATAAGGGAAGAATGTCTGTTAAAGATTATAGAAAAGTCTCATGGCTACTTAAAAGTAGCCTCATGGCTACTTATGGATATTTAATATATATTAAACATATGCAGTCTTTTTGTATATCAATGATGTCTAAATAAATGGGTGGATCAAACAACTATGGTACATCTACACAATGGAATTCTACACAGCAGAAAGAAAGAAGGAGCTCCTACCCTTTGCAACAGCATGGATGGAACTGGGAAGCATTATGCTAAGTGAAATAAGCTAGGCAATGAATGACAAATAACATATGATCTCACCTGTAAGTGGAATGTAATCAACAAAACAAACAAGCAAGCAAAATATAACCAGAGAGACTGAAATAAAGAACAAACTGATAGTAACCAGAGGGGAGGCTGGGAGGGGTAATGGGGGGAAGAATGGGAAGGGTCAACAAGGAACATGTATGAAGGACCCATGGACAAAGCCAAAGGGGAATAGGATTGAAGGTAGGAGGTGGGGTGGTGGAGAGTGGTGGTGGGAAAATGGAGGCAATTGTACTTAACAACAATAAAAAACAGTAACAATAAAAAATTAACAAAAGACTCACTGTACCTTTAACTGTAGATATCCCTTGCTTTTCAAAAGTTTGCATTACACCACTTTGTTTTTATGAAAGACCTGCATTAATACCTATTTTTCCTAAGTAAAGTCCAAAGAAGGTTATTGCTTTTAAATTAATGGTAATTTCTTCTTCCCTATATGCCACATCACCTCAAGAAAGGTTTCATCGGAACAATTTCCCTTTGGATAGTGGGGGATACCAACAGTTGATTATTAGACTTGTTCTAAAACTGATGATAAATCTTTCATGAAAGTCTAAGCTCTCTCATATAGGAGTTGTATTTTATCATTCCAATAAGGATAGCCTTTTTTTAAAAAAGATGTTTCACTGCAGTGAATAAAGCCTTTGTAGTCAGCATAGGTATTTTTGTCCTCAGAATAAGGACTAAAAGACGATGGAAGGCACTTATACATCTCCAACTTATTACTTATTAGAGTTTGGAAATAAGGCACATTTCTGGCTCATGAATTATGACGAATTCTCATGCTGAAGAGGAAATTTCTCAGAGCAAGTTTCATGTCCTTATTACGAAGACTATAGATCAGGGGATTAAAGAGAGGAGTCATTACTGAATATACCAGTGTGAGGATCTTCTGCATCAAACTTGGGATGCCGTAGGTAGGGCTCACATACATTACCATGACTGTTCCATAGAAAAGAGACACCACAGCTAAATGAGAACCACAGGTGGAAAAGGCCTTTTTCCGGCCAGCTGCAGAAGGGACCTGAAAAACAGCTCTGAGCAACAGAGTGTAGGATCGGAGAATATACGACATAGTGAGGAAAAGGACAAGGGAGTTCTGAGTATAGAGAACAAACTGAATAATGGGGGCTGGAGCACAGGATAGAGCCATCAGTGGGTCCATGTCACACAGGAAGTGATCGATGACATTGGATGAACAGAAGGGGAGTTGGGAGATGAAGAAAATGGGGATTGGGTAGGTAAGGAAC
>NW_028085636.1:0-1611 GCF_014824575.4 Sturnira hondurensis | reverse complement strand
AGAAACAACTGTCAGGCTATAATTCTAAAAACCAAACACATTTCTTATATTCCGGTCCATTTCCTTATTTTGCTACCTTAATTTTCTTAATTCAGATTTTTTTCCAATAAAAATACATATATTTAGGACATTAGCAACATTTAAATATGTTGTATAAATTTTGGTTCTTCTAAGAACTTACCTCAGGTCCGTTCCTTAGTCCTTAAACTCAGAGCTTCTTTCACTGGCAGTGACTGCGGGTACCTCATGTATCTATGTGTGACCACAAAACACTGAGTAATGGATAGTGATCAGCAAATGTGGAAATAGTTTCATGCAGCTGCCCTTCCCATCTTTCCACACAGACTCCCCATCACCTCAGTCTTTCACACAATGGTTGCAGTATCCAACACAGATACCTAGCATATAAAGACACTTAAATAAAACACAAATAAGGAGAAAATCAACAATGCTGTGTTCTCATGGCTATGTAAAAACTGGATATATTTATGGAAATTAACTTGGCCAAATCCATTATTTGCCAATATAAAAAAAAAACAGAAATTTTAAAACACTGAAAGTAGTTACTTCAATGTACTTCTCCTCAGCCAGTTGTGGTGAGGTAAACAAAAAGTACTTTCCTACGAGGATCTAGGAAAGCATTCGTGTCTCTGACCATTAATCTCTAGCTAACAAGACAAGGGCTGGGATTTATCTTCCTCAAGTAGCCAATCTTCTTCCTCAAGTAGCCAATTTATTTCCTCAAGTAGACTGGGAGTTCTCCCAGGTAGTAGAACTCTTCTGCCTTTCAGTCACTCAAACAGCATATCCCTAAAGACCCCTTTTTCCTAATTAAAAGTATGTCTCTTTGTGGGGGCAACTTTCCTCACAAGGTCCCCTGGTCCACCATGGATGAAAGTAAACACTACCAAGACATGATCTGCTTGGGGAGGAGAGGTGGCTGATCCCTCAAAAAGGAAAGGCCAAGAGCCCCCTTCTCAAGGGACTTTTATTGGGTTTAGTTTGCACAAGAATACAGGTAAGGCCCTGGCTGGCATAGCTCAGTGGATTGAGCGCGGGCCTGCGAACCAGACGATCGTGGTTCGATTCCCAGTCAGGGCACATGCCTGGGTTGCAGGCCGGTTCCTTGCAGGCTAGCTACCAGCAGGGGACACACAAAAGGCAACCATACATTGATGTTTCTCTCCTCTCTCCTTCCCCTCTAAAGATAAATAAACAAATACAAGCTTTAAAAAATTTAAAAAAAAAAATACCGGTAAGGATCACACAATAGATATTCAAAGAACTATCAGGGCTTATTCTCAGTCAGGGTCAGATAGCTAATAAGCCATAAATCTTTGAGGGACAAACTTCTTGCTTAGACCCTTATCATTTAAATGAGAGCATTCTAAAGAAAGCAGTTTTCACAGGACTTTTACATATTCTTTCTTATGCCTGATTTACCCCAATACCTGTCCTTTCAGCACTGGGCTGCACTGCCTTCCCCATCATAGGTTTTTAGGCTTAAGTGAATTACAGCCAGGCAGTGCTTCTCCCAGATGGAAATGGGGACTCGGGCTTTCTCAAAGCCAGGGGGACAAGAGTCCATTGCTCCGTGTTGAAGCACCTCCA
>NW_028085635.1:0-1855 GCF_014824575.4 Sturnira hondurensis | reverse complement strand
TTGAGGCCCCTGTTGGAAACAACTCACTGATGTTTCTCTCTCTCTTCCTTCCTTGTTCTCTAAAATCAGTTTAAAAATAAAAGCATATTCACTGGTGAAGATCACAAAAATTTATTTTCAAGAATCTTTTTTAGCAAACATCAATTCAAATTGGGCAGTTCCAATTTAAAGAGCAGTCAGGGTCCTCTGAGGACAGGAGTCAGGGAAGAAGGGCTTTTTAGAGCAGCTGGGGAGCAAAGCAAGGAAGTTACTTGATTGGCTTGTGGGTGAAGGGGTTGCCTTCTTGGGAAGACCCGTTGGCTGTGGATGAGAGACTGCTCTCAGACTTCCTATTCTGGCCCAGGTTTGGTTTGCTCCCAGAGGCTACCAAGGCATTAGAGCCACCTCAGTTTAGCAGCCTTGAAGGAAAGCAGAATTTGCAACCCCAAAATATTCCTCTTAAGTAAAAGGGTTATTTTAGGCTGAGTAGTTTTAAGAAATATCAGATACAGGTTAAGCTCTGAAAACAGAGTGCAAGTTGTCCTTTGGTAAGAGACTTTTGTGTTTATGAGAGAAACCTGCATTTGTAGGGCATCTTCCTCTCCCTCAGGGAAGGAGGAAGTCTTATGGACCCAGAAGGAAATGACCTCAGTTTGCATTGCAGCCTTCCCCTTGTTTGCTGTGCTTTTCCTTGGTGACTTTCTGTAGCTGGTTTCCCTCCCCTCCCCAATATCTTCTTTTGTCCTTAACTGGAGGTGGTATTTAAGGTGGAGGCTTGGGTCATTTGGTATATACATGGGAGGTGTATACAGAGTTGAATTTGTTTGTTTGTTTTTTCTTGTTAATCTGTCTTTTGTTTTGGGGGACATTCTCCTCTACCATTTCCTTGTTTAATGACTTGAACAATTTTCATCCTTGGGGACCTGTTAGCTTAGGTGGCAAAGGGTGGTCTTGGCAGATGTGATTAAGGACTTTGAGATGAGGAAAGGATCCTGAACTGGCTGGGTGAGTCAGTGTAGTCACAAGGACCCTCCTCATAAGAGGGAGCAGAAGGGTCAGGTTCAGGGAGAACAGAAGCTGCTAGGCTGCCAGGTCTGAAGGTGGAGGGTGGGTCTGGGAGCCAAGGAATGCAGGGACCTCTGCAGAAGGAAATGCAGGGAAGCAGTTTCTCCCCCCAGAGCCTCCAGGTGGAAGAAGCCTCACTGACCATTTTAGGGCTTCTGGTATGCAGGACTCTAAGAGAACAGATTTGTGTGGTTTTAAGCACTAAGTGTGTGGCAATTTTTAATAGGTGCCATAGGAAACTAGTAGGGCAGGGAACACATACAAATCTGACCCACGAGGAGACAGCTTACACTCAGGAATAATTGCAAGAGTTTGCTTATTTCTGTGGGGTAATCTAGGGAGTATGTGTAGAATGGCTAACAATGAATGCCATGTTCCTTCTCCTGTGACCCAGCACTGGTGAAAGCCCTGAAAACACCTCTCTCAGAGGAGGTCGTCACCTGGGCCTGGGGCAAGGCCTGGTCAGCTGGACACAAGGCAGAGGAGAGGGCACCTGTGCTGGCCAAGGACGCCCAGGGCAGATGCCTGGGCTCAGAGTTCTCTCATTCATTCTGCTGCAGCCCAATGCCAGCGTCCAGCTCTCAGGGAGCCACTGTTTCTCAGTCCATCCCATCGTTCCCCATGAGAGTCCTACAGAGCCTGGGCCTGTTCTGAGTGCAGGGTCCAACCCTGTCTGATTGTGCCACCGTCCGGGCCCGTTTTGCTGAGCTTGTGACGTCCACTTAAGTTTACCTTCAGTCTTCCTTCCTGAGTTCCTTACTCATTGTTCCCTTTAGAACATTCATTGTATTTAATGTCCATTCACTTATTT
>NW_028085634.1:0-1918 GCF_014824575.4 Sturnira hondurensis | reverse complement strand
CTTCCAAACAAAATATCAACAAAGATATTGGGGCATCAAACAAAACCCTAGAAGAAATGGAA
The DNA here is from genome assembly GCF_014824575.4 of Sturnira hondurensis. Classification (NCBI taxonomy): domain Eukaryota; kingdom Metazoa; phylum Chordata; class Mammalia; order Chiroptera; family Phyllostomidae; genus Sturnira; species Sturnira hondurensis. The sequence goes on along the minus strand of NW_028085634.1, from coordinate 1,856 downwards.
TTAACTGATATATATATAGAGAGAGAGCCCTTCATCCCAGAGAAGCTAAATACACATTCTTTTCAAATGAACATGCAACATTTTCAAAGGTAGACCACATAATAGGACACAAAACGAGCATCAACAAATTTAAGAAAATTGAAATCATAACAAGCACATTCTCTGACCACAGTGCATTAAAACTGGAAACCAATCCCAAAGGAAAAAACCCAAAACACCCAAAAGCATGGAGACTGAATGGTATGCTATTAAACAATTAATGCATCAAGATTAAAATTAGGGAAGAAATCAAAAACTTTCTGTAAACAAAAAAAAAGGAACTCACAACAACTCAAAACTTATGGGACACAGTGAAGGCAATCCTGAGAGAGAAGTTCAAAGCAAGAGAGGCTTACCTAAAGAAGACAGAAACATTTCAAACAAACAACCTAATCCTACACCTGCAAGAAATTCAGGAACAACAAAAAAGACAACCCAGAGCAAGTAGAAGAAAGGAAATAACCAAGATCAGAGCAGAATTAAATAACANAGTGAGTTTTTTGAAAAGATAAAGAAAATTGACAAGCCTTTAAGTAGGCTCATCAAGAAAAGGACAGGACACAAATAAACACAATCAGAAATGAAAGAGGAGAGATTACAACTGATGCCACAGAAATACAAAGGATTGTAAGAAAGTACTATGAAGAACTGTATGCCAAGAAATTTGAAAACCTAGGTGAAATGGACAAATTTCTAGAAAAATATAATCTTCCAAAACTCAATGAAAGACAAGCAGAAAACCTGAAGAGACCGATAACAGCAGATGAAATTGAAGCAGTAATCAAAAAACTCCCCTCACACAAAAGCCCTGGACCAGATGGTTTCACAGGAGAATTCTGCAAAACTTTTAAGGAAGAGCTAACTCCTTTTCTTCACAGACTATTCCAAAAAATCCAAAGGGAGGGAAAACTCCCCAACTCTTTTTATGAAGCCAGCATCATCCTAATTTGGAAAACAGGTAGAGACACAACTAAGGAAGAAAATTTTAGGCCAATATCGCTGGTGAACATAAACTCCAAAATCCTCAACAAAATATTGGCAAATTGCATCCAAAAATACATCAACAACCTCATACACCAGGACCAAGTGAGATTCATTCCAGAGATGCAATGATGGCTCAATATTCAAAAGTCAGTAAATGTAATACATCACATAAACCAAAGCAAACACAAAAATGACATGATCATATCAATAGATCCAGAAAAAATCTTTTGATAAGGTACAACAACCATTTCTGATAAAAACACTCAGCAAATTGGGAATACAGGGAGCATTCCTAAATATAATAAGCTCCATGAGAGACCTACAGCCAATATCATACTCAATGGGCAAAAACTAAAATCTTTTCCACCAAGATCAGGAACAAGATGAGGTTGTCCACTTTCACCACTTCTATTCAATATAGTATTGGAAGTTTTAGCCACAGCAATCAGACAAGAAAAGGAAATAAAAGGCATCCAAATCGGAAAGTAGGAAATCAAACGGGCTGTTTGTGCAGATGACATGATAGTCTACATGGAAAATTCTATAGACTCTACCTAAAACTAATAAATAAATTTGGCAAAACATGGGATTACAAAGTCAATATCCAGAGATCAAATGCATTTTTGTATACTAACAATGAATCAGCAGAAGCAGAAATCAAAAAAAAAAACATTCGATATAGCCATATATATATATATATATGGAAATAAGCCTAACCAAGGAGGTAAAAGACCTGTATGCAGAAAACTACATGACACTGAAGAAAGAAATCAAGGAAGACACACACAAATGGAAACACATACCATGTTCATTGATTAGAAGAATTAACATCA
>NW_028085633.1:0-585 GCF_014824575.4 Sturnira hondurensis | reverse complement strand
AACAGACCTGTCTACTCATATTTTTTAATAAAATATTTTATTTATTTATTTTTAGAGAGGGAGAAAGGAAGGAGAAAGAGTGGGAGAGAAACATCAATGTGTGATTGCCTCTCATGTGTCCCTTACTGGGTACTTGGCGTGCAACCCAGGCATGTGCCCTGACTGGGAATTGAACTGGTGAACCTTTGCTTCACAGGCCCACACTCAATCCACTGAATTACACCAGCCAGGGCTTTCTACTCATCTTGAATCACAAAGCCTTCTGGGAAAGCTCCAGGGTCTGTCCTGGCAGGGGGTGGTGGTGACCATCACCTGGCAGACTGTGGGTTCCCCTCCCCACTGTATTTCAGTGTCAGTCATGATGCCAGCATTACACCAGGCTTCTGCTCCTCTCCCATGGCCCATGTTGAAAGCCACAGAATATTGAGTGTATAGTGTTCTCTCTGGGCTGTGGCACTGGTGGGAGAAACAGGGGACAGAAACAAAACCCAAGAAGTGCACCATCCTTTTAAAAAAGCATAAAAGAAAATAATAGTGGATCTTTATTGTTGGGAACTTCTCTGCCTGGTTTCAGGAATTGTAACC